>NW_008682109.1:41841-80139 GCF_000695815.1 Acanthisitta chloris
ATAAAGAGGAGAGAGATTCTCTGTGTCACCAGGAATTTGGCATAATTATTTACACAAAGATAGAAAGTATAAAGGGAGAGTAGAGTGACAGAAAATTGGGGAGAGTCCGATGAAGACTTACAACCTGCACAAGGTATCTTTATGGGGAAGATCTGCTGACCTGTCTATCAAAGAAAGAAAGGAAATAAGCAGCCTAAAGAAATGAAAGACTAGCAAACTCTAGGTCTAGACTGTCTTACCTTATTCACCAGCAGCCTTTTGAAATCAACAAGACAAATACTACAAGCAAGCCAGATGCAATAAGACCTTCAAAAAGGATTTGCATGTGAAACTTAGATTTCTTGAGGCAATGTGCTTCACTGAATCACTGAGCTGGGACTCAAAAACACTACTGATAATATTTCCAACTCCCTGGCAACAAAATCTTTAACATGCTCATTTCTCTGCTTACTTCCATCACTGTTCTTTCTTATTTATTTAATTTGGAAGCCCTTTAAGGCAGAAACTTTTTCTTGCTGTGCAAACATGCTCAGTCAAGGACACATTTTTAAAAGGGAATTTCTAGGTCCAGTTATCACACATCAGTACACATTCAATATAACCTTTTAAACACATTCACAGTACAGGTTACTTACCTTTACATTATCAGTCAGGTCTAAATTCCATTCCTGTTTCTTTGGCTTTATTGTTTGTTTGGTTGGTTTAGTCATATAAATATATTTTGAGAAGTAGTATAGTCATCTGAGTGGGAGATCATTGCATTAGCTGGATTTGAGTAGAACATTGCAACTGCTGTACTTAGCCACAGCTGTAGCTTTCCACTAGAATTTTGTCTAGTATTCTATTATCAGTTCACTGTTACAAGTGAAATAGTATGTTGGTATTGGTGCATTATAGATAATTAGGCAGAAAGCAAGCTTTCCCAGAAAGTATAGGAAGTTTAGGATTTCACTACCAATGCCCCTAAAATATTCTGCTGATGCAAATCGATGAATTCGTTTCACCAGAATTATCATGTGGCCTTGGACAGCTGTGGTTAGCACTAGGCAGCATAAAATACTGAATCATGAAGCAAAAGGTTGCTGTGTCAGCAAAATACACAGAGCATAAATTCCCGAAGAGCCTCAACAATTTATGAGATAATGGGAGATAAATCTTATAGAACAGCAAGCTGACATATGTGTAGACCAGCATAAGTCCTCAAACTATTGTGAAAGGAAACAATTTCTTCAAAGGTCTATGTTTCATTCTTAAAACACCATTTCTTGCATAAAATCTTTTTGCACCTCTTCTATCAAACAAGTTAATGAAACATAATGCAATTGGCCTTTACTATGTAATGCCCCACTGACATCCACCTAATCAAATGGTGTGTATATGAACATGGTTTTATTAAATGTCTTAGGCATTATTTGGGCAATGTCACAAAATTAGAAAAAGCAAGATATTTTAATTCTATTTACAGTGTCAGTGGGTTTCCCTGGTAGTTGCTCAAGTATCAAGTGGAGTGATCGTGGGGCTCACACCCTACCAAAAATCTCATTTTGTTTTAGATCCATTTTCTTCTCCTCTACTTTTGAGCAACCCCACCTGCTCACACTACTGTATTCTTCCTGCATGAATTTTCTCTCTCCATCTAAGCTAAAATATGAACTTGTATCCTTCTAGCATTCCTCATTTCTGCTTTGTGTACACTTTTGTGTACACAAAACATTTCCTAAACTGAACTACTGGGGAGAGATTCTTTGTGCCATGTAAGAAGGCTGGAAGTGCATCAAAGGGCCCTGAAGTATTGTATCTAGTGAAGGATCTATTCCATTGTTTAATCATTTTACAGCTGGGAAGTCTTCCCTAGTGTCTGACCTGAATTCCCCACACTTCAGTTTAAGCACATTATATTTTTCCTGACCTCCAATAAACATGAAGAACAATCTGTTTCTACACCAGTCTCTATGTACTTAAAGATTGCTCTCTCATCTCTCCTCAGCTCTCCCTTGCCTAGACTAAATAAACTTCATCTTTTCAGTCTCAGAGGTCAGATTTTCTAGGTTTTTGATCATCTTTGCTGCTTCTCTCTGGTTGAAAGATTTCTTAAAAAGGGCCCTCCAAGCCTGAGCATAAGGTTCCAGATGAGGTCTTGCCAGAACTAACTGGGAGGGTTACAATGTATGCTTTCAAGGTCTCTTACTCATTTTTGTGCATTCTTCATTATATCCAGTTTGTGATCTCCTGAATCTCATAACCACCAGAAAGGCAACTTAACTATTTGTTCTTCATCTTTTAATCATGCACATAATTATTTCAAAGTGTATTACTTTGTGCTTGTTCTTATTGAAACATAATGTATTTATTTAGCATTTCAATAATAAAATAAAATATTCTTTTTTCCTGTCTTCTGAGTCACTAGTGAAAATGGTGAAAATATTCATTTAGGAAAAGATCTTTTTAAATGTGCATGATACAGTCCTCTGTTTTGACAGAGCAACATTAAGAACTATCCTTTGAGTATAGTTTTCTAACCAGTTTTCCAGTCACCATGTTATTAGATTTACTTTACCATATATCCCCAAATTACTTATATCATCTAAGACCAAATTAAGATAGGCCATTTACTATTTCTCCAGTATCCACATGGCCAATTACTGTGTTATAGAAGGAAATTAGATTACTACTACGTCACTTGTTCTTTATAAGCTCTCCCTGCCATTTGCTTATTACCCTGCGGCCTATGAGTAATTACATCTACATTGCTTAAATACCTGGTTGAGTATTTTTCTGAGAATTGAAGTGCAGTCAACCTATGTCTTTTTAAAGAGGGACATTATGTTTCTTTTTCCATGTAATGGGAAAATTATAGAAGGCTGCCTTTGAGGAGTTCCCTCAGCTCCCCTTGGTACAAGCCACAGCAGGATCCATACCAGAGGTGGTGACAGGAGGGCACAGATGGGCGAGGGTGGTTGCACTGAAAGCTTTTCAAATGACACTGCTACATGTTAGAGACACATAGAAAATACATCATAGAAAATACATTTCACTTCTTGTCTGCCCACCCGAGGCTGAACATGCTTAACACATCTGAACTCCCCTATCACTTAGTATCATAGAGGAATAGAATCATTAAGGTTGGAAAAGACCTTCAAGATCACCAAGTCCAATCTTCTTCTTTAGAGCCTTAACTTAAATAACTGGTGTTTCAAGCTATACTTTACAGTCTGAATGCCTTTCTTCATGAGATCTTGGTCAACAAGCATGTCCTGGTGCAAAACACAATGAACCTTGAGAAGCACAAGTCATTCTTCCCTCTAGAGATGCTCAATGTCTCTCAATGCCAACTCCCCAGCTGGCCTCATGCTGCATGATTCCCCCTTTTCACCACCACATAATACAGGTGCTGTGTGCTTATTACTTCATCTATTCATTTTCCCTCATCATTCTGATAACATCAGTTTCATTCTCCAAACTACCCACCAGCTCCCCCTTCCCAGCCACATGTGGCATGTCAATGAGAAACTGAAAAGAAGCAGCAGTGAATCACCCCTAGCAGCTATGTTCACACCTCTTCTAAAAGAAGTTTGGGAAGTGGCTGTGAGCTTGCAACAACCTGCCTGCCTCTTACTGATGTGGGTGACTTGTGAACACTTGCAGCCTGCCTGGATGTGCCAGCATTGAGATAACTCACCTTGAGTGCTCAGGCACACAGGAGCTTGCTTGCCACATTCGGCACTGTCCCATCATATCTGGGGCCATGTTTACAGGTTCACTCTCTGCATAGACAGTGAATTTGGTCTCAAAGACAGCCTTGTTGCTCTGCCCCACAGATAGCATGAGTAGGTCTAATGGTTTCCTTGTGTCACTTGAATGTGCTGCTGTTATCCATTTGGAAGCCTATCTATGCAAGGATTCAGACCCAGTTTACATCAAATTGTTCGTATAAAGATCTCAGAAACCACAGAAACAAACCCCATATGGATTAATTAAAATATAGACCATATATATATTATGACTTTAAAAAAAGTAGTTTATGATCATATGATTTTATCTTCTACCTAGTAGCTTTCTACTTGAACACTTTCCAAATAATAAACTTTTCTTTGATGTAAGAATGTATCTGGATCTCTGAAATATTTTTAAGGGAGATATGGAGACCAGTTGTTAATTTTTGATCAGGATGCACATATTAAATATTTACATCTTCATCCTCATAGATGCTGCTGCAGTAAAATGAGTTATGCCAGGCTGAAATTAGGAGGGTAATAAGATCTGATGTTGACAGGAGAAAACAAGCAAAATCCTCATAACATCGAAACAGTTTCATAAATGGCAATAAAAGAACAAAAGTTAAGAGGAACATATTACTTATTTGAGTCCTTGGCCATCTCAAAAATTGGAATTACTAGTAGAACTTCATTACTTACACATACAAAAGTCTAAGTATGGAAGTTGTAAAGGGATATTTTAGACTTGATGGTGTACCTAAAGAAAATTTGTGTAGAAACAAGATGTAAAGATTTAACATTAAAGATGGTGTGTTTTGCATTTCTCCATATGTAACAAAAATTTCTCTGTCACATATTTTCTAATGAGCATGTCAGAATTCACCTTTTACTGTATTTTGTGGCTACAGAGGGATGTTCATCTGAATACAATGATAACCCAGAAAGTGTATAATGAAGCAGAATTCAGCCCTTAATTGCTGTTCCTCATCCATTCCTTCAGAGATCCTCAGAGAGAATGGAATGTTCCCTGCCTTGAGTTACACTTTTTCCTCTTCAGTTTTGCATCATCTCACTGGGAATGATCCAGTTCTTTTTGTGTTTTCTTGTCTTTGGTTCTAGGCTTTCCTACTCAATGACTTCAGTAGTCTGCAGTAAGGGCATGCAATTTCAAATACATGAGAAATGTATTAGTATGCTTGAGCATAAGTTTTGTACAACTATGTCCATATATAATGCATTCCCACTGGGCTTAGTCTTTCATTTTTGTGTTGACAGAAAAAAGAAAGTGAGAAACTGTATCTCTTTATTTGTAATCTTTGAACGGCTCAGCTTTATGCTTGTATTGATACTGTGTCCAAAATGCAGTTAAGGATTTGATTGCTTGCAAAACAGAGTGTCCTTTTTGAGTCCCCAGAACTCCAGATTACAAGATATGCTTGTCTGCCTAAAGGCTGAATGGGCAGATTTATTCTGTACTTCAGTCAGCCTGTTGCCAAAATAACTCAACCCACCTTGCTGTAAGATGTATTATTCCCTCAGAAGAGGGGAAAAAAATGAAAGGCAATGGGAAGTTTGGTTATAATCCAGTCTAATGTGAATCATTAAATGGTAGAAAGTGACACACATAACCCTATCTCAGCCATTCAATCAATATGAAATTGCATTCATAATTAGATTCTGTGAATGAGCAAGATTCCTTCAGCCATTCTCCTCATGGATTTGGGAAACAGCAAGATTGTGTTTTTTTTTCCAGAAACCTATGCCAACATCTGTTTTATAAAAGCAATTTTTTGTTTTCTATCCATTTAATCACTTTAGTTGCTCCTCTGAGCTCTAGCAACCCAAAGGAACAACTGGATTAACTGACCCTTCAAAGCTAAAACAAAATGAGCACAGGAATCCTTCAGTGGCTTCCCCAGCCCTGTTTTAAGTATGTTGTGGAATGTCTTTCAAATCTTGCTTTGCCTTCTCGGGCTTCTCAAAAGATCTCCATAGCAATGCCTGTCAAATTCTGGGAAGAGAGGTAATACAGGTGGCAAAGAAGAAGAGAATAAATGTAAAAGGCAGAAAAAAATTGTCAACAAAATCAGACCAATGAGGGAAAGGGCCGACAAAGACTGTATCTAAGCAGATTCCTTTCTGCAGCTGAATTCAAGTTTTGGAATTAAGTACTGGAAAATCATGTCCTTATCTTTAATCTTCTTTCCTAGCCATCAAGATATCCACTGATAGAGGTAACAATCCACTTCCCCAGCCTTTGGTATCTCCACAGTAAATTGTTCATCTGTATTCCTGATGCTCCTTTAAAAGGGATCAGTTATGGAGAGATATATGTAATATTTTTCAAGCAGAAATTTTCTTCCAAAAGTAGCATCATTGCAGAACACAGACTGGTATGAGAATAAAGTACTTGCAAGGACATCTGCTCGCAATTCGTGTTGATCCTAGGCCTGAGGACAAGGTGTGGGAATGCAGGAAGCACTATTTCCAAGCTGTTAATTCATTGTCTGTGAGCAATGGCAGCAATTATTTGCGTGCCAGACTTTCACATGAATAAAGCATGATCAGGATACACTCCTAATACTCTTGGTGCTCCCTCTGTGAAGTATGAGAACAATGTTCTTGAGTGTTAATACAGTTTTCCCAGTCAGCCAGGCCACAGTGTGGGTTCAGGAGTCAGGAATTGCTTTAGCAGGGGCACAAAATTGTTTAAGGCTCAGGGGCTGAGCTGTCAAGGGCAGCCAGCTGTTTACTGGGCAAAGGAAAAGCTGTGTTGAGGAAAGAAATGCAGACAGTGAAAAACTGTGTTGAGGAAAGAAATGCAGACAGTGAAAAAGGAAGAGTAAGCACTGAAAAAAATTACATAATAAATTTTGATGTGACTAAAGCGACTGACTGAAGGTCCAAGCTTCTGGGATCTATGGAGAGCTTTCCAAGGACTGACCTAGCCTCTCTCTTTGTGCAGGTTCCCAGTGGTGTAATTCCTGTTATACCACTTACCTGTATAACAGGCAGGCTGAAGAGCTTTCAATACTTGAAAGGAAATATCTGTTGTGTGCCAAATTTTATCATTATAGAGGAGATTAGACATTGCAGATTAAACTCATCTTTCTCCTTCAGACTGTGTCCCTGGAAGCACTCTGCAGTTGTGTTGAACTCACCAAATGCCTAGATCCATGGTTAATCATTTCAACTGATTTATAGCAGCTTTGTGGTTAAGGCACTCCAGAGCTATTTCTTATCTCTCTGCTGCTGACTCTCCTGACAAAACACCAATTTCTCTGTAGCTTAGCTCCTGATTTATAGAATGGAAATATTCCTAACAAACACATTACGAAGATGAGCCCATTTATGATGTGTTCACACAGTCCACATAGTGTTGCACTTGGGGGAAAAAAATTCTAACATAAACAATGTGTTTGTGAGGCAGGAAAAGTAGATTCTTGATCTTCTGCTGTCCAGCACCTACATTCCCCATTACCAACACAGATGATATCTGTATCTAACGTTTCATGAAAGTGCTTTAGAAAAAAACCTGGACAAGACTAACACATACCAGAGACTGAAGTAATATGCACAATTATCTTGTTGGAAAAGAAAAAATAAACACAATTATCTGAATAAAACCAGAACTCGCAATACTTAGATAGGAGGCATACCAATTTTGATTTGAATGAGTTACCAATTCAGTGCTTGTATATCTACTTAAGCTGTCAAAACATTACATGCCATGGAATATATTATATATATTAGATGGGTCAGATTTAGGCCACTTCCTTCCCACATACAAAATCAGTGGTGGTTAAGTAGGGCACAGATTTTAAGCTTGTTCATGGCCTCCCATAATCCTACTCTCAACAATTCCTGTTGTAGGAGCCAAAAAGGGAACAGAAGGAATCAGAAGGAATAATTTACATTTTCTTTGTTATTACTGCCTATCAGCCTGATGTTCTCAATGCTTTCCTCTGACAGAAGTCCTTAAACAGCCAGGCATGATATGGAGCAGATGACTAATCATTTGACTACTTTTCTCACATGCCAGAAGTTGCCTGAGATTCTCATGTGCATACTATATGGTGTTGCAGTCTCTCTACCACTCTGTCACATCCCCTCCCCCCCCAACAGAAGTATTGGATTGACCTATCTACTGCTCTGTAATCTGCAGGCCAGCTGGCTCTTGCACACAAGGCTGTGGAAAAGGGAGGAGACTAGTAGGCTCTGAAGCAGATGCACATTACATCTCAGTAGGGCTCAGTGTTGAAAATAAGAATATGAGAAATACCCTACTGTGCTGGACCAGTATGCTGCCTCCACCAGTGTCTAGGAGATGCTATTCAGGGAGAGCATGCACTCTTAAGTGCACTGATTAAGGAATTCCTGTTTATTTTCTTTGATATAGTAGTAGACTGGTTTTCCAGGAGCTTCTAACTCCTTGTATCCTCTGCTGTCTCCAAAATTTGTGGCAACAAATTTCAGCATGATGAAAGGTTTGGTGAGTTAGCAGGTCTGCATTCACTTCATTGATTGCCTTCACATTTCTGACTGAGAATTCTCCACTCAAAATTTAGGATTTAGCCATTTAAATCTCTCCTTTTAGTACAGTCACTTGACATCCTTAATTGCTTCTCCTGCCTTTCCCTGCACCTCCTTGTGATGTGGGGACCTAACTGCATACAGTGCCCAAGATGTATGAGATTTTGTACTGCAGCAAAATTATGCTTTCTGTTATGTCCTCAGCGCCCTTTCTGACTTTTCTTTTCCCTTCTGACTGCTACTGTGTCTTAAGTTAATGACTTCAGAGAACTGCTGGTGATGATTGCTAGCTCTCTTGCCAGAGGTGCAACTGCCAATTGCAAGTTCAGAATCCCATAAACACGGTTTAAACTATTTTTCCTTGAGATTAATTGCTTCACATTTTTTACACTGACATTAATTTGATATTTTATGTCCACTCACTCAGCTTTGTGAGCTCCTTCTGGAAAACAGGCCTACCAAAAGACACATCCCTCAACTGCAACTGCAGCATGCAACTGCATGAGATCCCTTGTGTGACTGGAGCACTTTCAGCACACAAAGCCTTTTCAGATACCCTGGAAAGAGGTGACTCAGCATGCAGGAACATCTTTTTCCCTACCTGAACAGGCTCTCAGATGATGGGAGAGCAGGAAGTTGAAACACCTGCATGTTTAGTAGGGATTGATATTATTTGCATGACTGTAAAAAGAGTTCTTCAGCCATTTCTGGAATGACTGAAACATAAACTGTTTGCATTTGAGTGATTATGATTTAATCTATAGGATCAAGAAAAAGGAAAGAATTTTCTTGCCTGAACAACTATGAGAATTTTGCAGCCTGATGAAGAGTTCACATACCTTCTCCTTCACTGTCTTCTGTGTTCAGTAGCAGCTGTTGTGTCGGCTCCTCTGACCATTCAGTTTATTTGTTCAGTCCTTTGGGATCCATCTTTTATGTCAGGCCATTCTTATCTACAGGGGCATCAGAAACATCAATTCCCCTGCCATGTCCATGAGAAGCCATAACACAGAAAGGTAAAGGAAGCACACTTTACATGCCATCATGGATTTAAATAACACAGTAGTGTAATATCAGGCACGCAAATTAATTTCGACTGTAATGACAGAGCCAGATTACCTCACTGTATTCAAAATTTCCCCAATATAAGACAGATTTAGCTATGAAAAGAAGCAAATAAAGGTTTGTAACTGGCCAGGAAATGTCAGAGACAGGAGACTTAGGTTAGAGTCTGTAAGAAACATGCAAAGGGCTGTTGGGGTCAGAGTAGCAAACACCCTTTGGACTCCTGAATCTAGGAGCTAAAATAATAGCACACAAGCCAGTTGTTTTGATGGGTTGTACTTTACATGCTGCATGAACCTTGCTTCCCTGTATCCACTCTTTGTTTCCAAAGTTTGTACTGAAATCAAATGCTTCAGAAACAGACATACTTTGCAAGGAATCTTTCAGTCTTTAGTTATGTATGTGAAAGACAGCTCAATCATCCAGTTCTCTCCTACAATGTGAAAATTATTGGTTCATCATCTTTATGGTGTTTGTCTTTCATTTAAAGAAAGCACTGCAATAAGATTATACCATGAAAGTCAGATCATACATTCCACTGTAGGTGACCACTCCTAGGTCCCTTTTCCATATGCTAAATTAGCATTCCTAGAAAAAAATTTAGCTGTTTCCCCTTGCATCCTGTCTCTGCATGCCAGAAGCTTTGCCTTAAACCTTTCTCAGCAGGACAGTCACCTGCTTGCAGGGCAAGGTCCCTCAGGCAAACAGTGTCAGCCTCTTATAGGACAGCAATAGCCTAATCTTATTTCCGGATTGTGACACACAGGGAGAGGCTGAGAGCTGGGATTTTTCAGCCTGGGGAAGAATGGCTCAGGAGGATCCTCTCAGTGAGTGTAGGGAGCAAAGAAGACAGAACCAGGATTCTCAGTGGTGCCCAGTGAAAGGACAAAAGGACCCATACTGAATGCAGAAAATTCCATTTAAACTTAAGAAAGATTTATTGACTGTAAGGCTGGTATCACACTGGCGCAGGTTGCCAAGGCAGATTGTGAAGTCTGTATCATTGGAGATAGCTGAAAACCTGATGAGACATGGCTCTGAGCAACCTGCTCTAGCTGACCCTGTTCTGAGCAGGGAGGTTTGGACTAAACAGTTGTCAAAGGCTCCTTCCAAACTCAGTCCTTCTCTGTGATTCTGTGTGAACATCCACAGACTTGCAAACATTAAACTCATTGCTCTGCATTCTTGCAGATTTGTAACAGGATATACCAGGGTTTGAATGCAACTCTCAAGCACGTGTGTTTGGGATAGGATGTATTTACACTGAAGCAACTCAGGAAAAGAAAAGCAATAAACTTGAAGCACACAGGTATAATTTATGTTTGGACATCTGTCTCTGCTGCGTGCTGCAATGCTCATTCTCCACTGGGAAGTGATAGACAAAATCCCCCGAAACCAGCATAATAATCATTAAAAACTGTGTCTCAGTAAAGAACTTGCACATGTATTTGCCTACAAATTTTTGTGGAACTTACTCAAGCACTCTGCTGAATCAGGACTAAAATCCACCACTATTAGCAGGCACTTCACCTCTATAGGGTGACCTACTTAATTACACTAATACCTTTTAAGAGATTTATTCCTCTCCCGAGGTATGCATTTTCCCTGGTGTTTTAGGAAAGTCTGTGACAGACATTATGATGTGTTAAGTGAACTGCTAAAGATTGCAAATAGTCCCAGATAACAAAGAACACTTTTTCTTTAACCTGCTTTAGAGGAGTAAAGTAAATATATCTGGAAATTTAAGAGCACCAGTTGAAGTGTTTATGAAGTTGTACATGAACTATTTGGTTGTAACCATGCTTAACTGTAATTTAGTGGTCTTATTTGCAAATTTTTTTGTCTTTTTTATGACTTGTTTTTTTATGGGGCTAGGCAATTTATAGTGGTGTGCCACTATGGGTTAGAGCATCATGCTACAAAACTGAAATCCACTTTTTGACGTTCCATATGGCAGCCTGGCTTCTCAGATAGTTCAAGGAATCATTTTCCGCAAGTGTGAGTATGGACACGTATCAGCCTCGTTCACCCATCCTGAAGTAACACGGAGGATTTAGGCCAAAAGATATCCCTTTGAAAATACTTCAGTTGGCTAACTGAACACATTTGCTGTTCATTTCCAGAAGAATGCAAAGATTCTGGAAGAATCTTCTGATTTCTTTTCAAGGAACCAGGAACCTAGGACTTTTCAAGAAACCAGAATATGAATATTGCTAAAAAACATACCAAGGCTTACTTCTCCATCAGCTAGTGCTGAAAACAGTTGCCTTTCTAGCATGACCAATGTTAGATGAGTTCAGCACCTGTTGTAGCAAAATGTGATAACTATTGAATGTGTTTTTCTAAAACAGGTGTTGAACTCTCTTGACCTTGTTAGCCTTGGCTGGACAAATGGACAACTGTTTTTCCCCAACAAAGAGCATGTGTGTGATCTTGACATACAGTAGTTACTGTGATTTTGAGAAAGCCTAAGACTAAACTCTGAAGATTGCAACTTTATAATTTCAATAAAGTGAAAATCAGCCCTGAACTAAACAACTTCTCCAAGCTAAACTTGAACTTTAAGTGGTTTGTGATTGATTAGTTTATATGGTGCTTTTTTACAAGGACACCAGTTCTTACTATTTCTATTCGTCTTTTTTTTTTCTCAGCCATCTGGAAACCTATAGCTGACCTCTAGCTTAAACATCTCCAGATGCACTTGTTTTTCAACCTTAACTACTTCTCAAATCCTTGGCACCTCTGTAACACCATTCAGCACAGGACTGTTGTTTTCTACAAGATTTGTTTCTTGGACTTTTATATTGAATAGGTTTTCCTTACTTCGTATCAGTTTCTCCAGAAAGGGTCCCTTTTTGTAATGTGTTGGTGATGTGAAAATCACAGCCCAAGTAAGATTTGTCTGTGTAGATGTTTTCCTTCTAACTGAGTTTTTATTACCTCCCAAATTGTAACTGAATTACCCTTTTCCAGAGGGAAAACATGCTATCTTCTATAATGGCTTTCAGTGGAAGTTAATAACAGTGTAGTTCACAAGGTTTTACTCTTTTATTTTTCTTATGTGATTTTCAGACACTTGGTTCAAAGGGCCAAATAGTTACCCTTTACATTTAGAGAGTACCAAGGTGTACTCTTGGAAAAAAAAACACATTTGAAAAGTCTACAGGTGTATGAAATCTTGAAATGTAATATTTTAACTTGTTTTCCAATCATTAAAATTCATTAGCATTTATATTCGAGTATGAAATTAGAAGAAATGCAAATTGTACAGCAGTGTATAATAATGTTCACATACAGACATAATAAAAATACAGTTAAGCACTAGGGCTTCTAAGATATTCTAATAATAGAAATTCTGTTCCCAAAGCAAATAGGATTTTACTGACTAGGACTAATTAATGATCTCTCATTTTTATTCTTCTGCTCCTGATTTTGTATTTTCCCTGCCCCTAGCAAGCCACAAGCAATTTTAATTTCTTTGTTTAATTTCATGAATGCTCACTGTGAGCTGTATCTAAAAATTGGTTCATTCAGAAAAGAGATTATCATGAGTAGGGAATTACTTTCATATTTTTCCATTTCAAAGGGAGGTATGAATTTAGGTCAATATATGGTCTGTTGGTTGCTATAACATTTCAAGATGTGCATCATGTGAAAAAATGAAACTATTTCCTACTTTGTCTATTTTCTGAAACTACAGGGAACAGAACAGCCTCATAGTTTGTAGACTGGACTGGGATCACTATGCCATGTGCAAAATAAATGTCTACTTGCTTTTAGAGTTAGCACTCCTGGACTGGAAAAGGTTACTAAGCTTTCCTAAAAAGGGATAGATATAGATACAGATATAAATGTATAGATATCTCCTGTTTTTTCCCATCATTTTACTTTCTGACATAAGAGCTGACTGTTTTGAAAGGGAGCTAATTTTTCCTTCATGATATAGAACTAACTGTGAGTAACTACTTTTAAATGAAAACGTGAAAATATAAGTAGGCTCCAAAAGAGAAGACATGCATGTGTTAATCTGGTGGACACTGGCAATTTGTCATGCAAATGAGATTGTTATTTTCCTCCTTTTTTTTCCAAGCAGTTTCTGGCTTTACATCCACAATATGAGGCCCAAACACATGGTGGTCCTCCTCCCTGCCACAGGAGCAGGGCTGCTGCACTATCTTTCCAAATAGACAGTTGTCCTTTCCTATTACCTGTGTGGCTTATCCTGGTCCTGTCCTTGCTTCCAGACCTTCTCATTTCAGGTCTACCACCTGCACTCCTGGGCAGCAGCACCTCATGTGATGGCACTGAGGTTAGTTAGTTCCCACATGCAGAGCACAAACACCTCATATGGCAAATGCTTTATCTGACAGCAGTAAAAAGGATTATATTTATCTGTCTTTCCTATTACCTGTGTGGCTTATCCTGGTCCTGTCCTTGCTTCCAGACCTTCTCATTTCAGGTCTACCACCTGCACTCCTGGGCAGCAGCACCTCATGTGATGGCACTGAGGTTAGTTAGTTCCCACATGCAGAGCACAAACACCTCATATGGCAAATGCTTTATCTGACAGCAGTAAAAAGGATTATATTTATCTGTTCCTACAAAGCCAACTTGATCTCATATTCTCTCTGGTACATTTTTGCCATGAAACCACCTAACCTGTAGTTAATTGGGACTGAGCGGCAGAGCCATTGGCCCAGGCAGAGTAGTGAGTGGATCTTTTAGTAAGAAAAGCTGTTCTCACAGTGAGAGGCTGCTCTGGCCTTTCTTGCTCTGCTACAGTGAAATCCACTGATGTGCTACTGAGGGTCTCTTCCAGGTAGCAGTCCGAGTCCTTGAAGGAGCTGAATCTGTCCCTGTCAGGTCAGCATGGAACTCCCTCCTTCACCTCAGTAAAAACAGCTTTTTGTTTTCTCAAAAGATCATCCTTAGGACTCCTCCTGGACGTCTCTCTGAGAGAAAGTCCAGTTTCCATCTTAGTTGAAAAACTAATCTATGATTTTTTTTCTGCCTAAAATACTCTTACATGTTCTGTGTAATCCATGCATTTTTTTAAAAGACCTGGTCTGGATGAAAAGCACACTGAATTTTTCCTGTCTTTTGAAATTTGTGTCTCAAGACTTGTAAAGGGTCAGTTATCTCTGCACAGAGACTGTCTTAGTGTGTTACAGATGATGTTAAAACCTGCTAAGCATCAGTAAGGCAGAGCAGCACAGTATGATCTGAATCTCCATTACAGCTCAGATGATACTAGTGACCTCTCTGTAGGGTGTTTTCATCTCTGCAAATTGCAAAGCTGCCATCTGGACTCCATTCACCCCTTCTGTAACAACAGAATACAAATACAGATACTTTTAGGCACAAGACTGCTCTGTCATGAAAAAGAGAGTCCTTCTGTCTTGATTCATTTAAAGGACTCCAGGGCACTTCTCCAGCTACACAGCAGTCTGCTGGAGGTACTGCCTGAGCTCACATACTGTGTGAATACATGTATAAGCACTCAAAGAAAAAGAGACTTTACTGGTAACTGAGATCTTTTTTTCAGCTTGTGTTGCCTATGGGTATACTTGCAGATTTCTCCCCAACCTCTCTCTTCTGGGTCCCTGAAACTGTGCAGGATTTATGAAGCCAAAAGGAGCAGCTCAGGGCCTCAGCATCACTCACATGCAAAACCTGGCTTTCTGGGTAGCTGTGAGAGTGGGGGTGCTGAGCACTGCTGCAGGTGCTGTCCAAGCCAAAAAACCCCACTTTGCTGTGCCTATACCATGTATCCTGAAATCCAGCTACTGGTAAACAGCTTCCCTGTTCTGGAAAAAGAGCCCAGTGCCAAGAAGCTGATGTTGCAGACACCCCAACAGTGGGCCTTGGGGTGCCGCACTGCTGCCAGAAGTGCTCATGGAATGATTGCAAGTTGTGCCCAGGGTTTCTCCACCAGGATAGCCATCAACACAGCAGCAAATCACTCTGCTGCTTGCCAGCCTCTTTACAACTCCATGGTCTGAAAGTACTCAGACCTGACTTTGTGAAGCTTCACTTAATTTTCACCTTGTAATACAACATGTTGTTCCACCACATTATTATCTAGCCCTAGGTTTTGTGTTAGGTTTGCATTAAATATGTCGTTCAGCAGTACCTTTAGTGAATATCAGCTACCTTTGAACTAAAAATTTATTTAAATAGTTGGTACAAGAGTACTTCCAAAAATACAAGGAAAATAATTACTTAGAGGGAAACAAGTAGAAATCTCTTCCAAACCAAAACAAATGAGAAATGAAACAGCTGAAACTGAGTTTTCTTGCAAATATACAACATCAGGCATTTTCTTTATTACTATTACATAAAAGGCTTATAATGTAAGCCTCAGTCAGAAGCTCAGCCAGTACAAATGCTGGGCTGCAGCAACTGAATTCCTGGACCTGGAGTATGCATTTAAGGGAGGCAGAAACCATTTTCCATCGCCTAACCTTCTACACAACTCCTGCTACTCTAACAATTTAAACTAATAGGGCACCTGGCCCCTACTGAGTCTCCATCTTATTGGAAACACATTGACTCTGACGGCTGCTTGGGAAGCCAAGAACCACATTCATCACTGGGGTATCTCATCTGACATCAGTGAGATCAGAATTTGGCTTTAATCCACCAAAATGCACACCATTTTTACACAGGGACTATGTGAAAATTAACTTTGACTGCTACACTAATTCTACTGTATTTGGAGAAGGACAGTGAATGGTTTTTTGTTCAGAACTTCTGTTAATAGCACTTAGCAGCAGCAGATAGGGCTGAGTCTTCCCACCACATGCTGTCAGGAATATTGTAGACTAGAGAACAGCCTGGCTTCTTCTCACTGAAGAATGGAAACGTGCCGTAAATTATTTGATTTGTGTGTTCTGATTTTGGTTTGATTTTGGCTGCTGACTAGAAATAGGAGGATGGAATAAATTTGGTTTAATGGAAAGAAAGTGTATGAAACAAAATATAATGAAAAAGATAATTGCATATGTACTGATTGGTTAAAACTACTTTTTCTTAATCTAGAGATCTTCCAGAGAATCTTTATTATTTTTAACTTTAAATGAATCAAGGATTTCTGGTAGAAGACTTTTTACAGTTACATTCTCATTTTAGCTGGATTTTGGATAAAAATTGGGTTTGTACTCATAAAATTTTAATGGTGTTTCGTTAATTCTCTATGGCATCAAAGTGTACATAGTATATAATGTGTCCCCTGTGACACAATTCTGATCTTTATGCATCAGAGCTTTTGGTCACAATTGTAATTTTTAATACCTGATTTAGATGTATTTTAGATGTTTGCACTTTGAAGAGATGCCTCTGATAAAAAGTGATCAGAGCTTAATTTTCAAAACAAACTTCCATCTGAAGAGCAAAAATCTTCTTAGTGCCTTGAATTCAGCCAATTTGTCATTTTCAAAAATTTATGCTGGTACTCACAATAAATTAAATAGGACCTTTCTATCTATCTCCAGCACAGGGTAAAGCCACAAATGCTGGACATCCCTCTCACTTGCCTGTGTTTGTGCATGTGTATGTATGCATATATATATAACACTTGTGCAAAAGTTACTAAGCTTTTTATAACTAAGCTTCTCTAGCTACTTAAAAATTTTTGTTGCTCCACAGATTGGGAGCGATAATTGTTGGGAGCTCTGAACAAGTTGACTTTTACATAATTATCATAAAATCATCTTTATGGAATATTTCTTGTGTGATAAGAATTGTTTGGAAAGTAGTTCTATGCCCTATAAATTATAGACTTTTAATTAACATTTATTTTCATTGGCCTTTTTAAAAGGGAAAAAAAAGGAAAACTGCTAGAATTGATTATGCTATTTATGAGAGAGCTTTAAAAAACATTTCATAAATGGTTGACTAATGACACAAAGATTTACATCCTGCACTCTAACTTGAGCTTGCTGTAATGATCTTATCTATAAATGATTAGCAGGTTTATAGGATAGAAAAAAAAGGGAATTTTTCCTGGTTTGCAGCACAAATCATGCCCAGAACATGTTCTTTGGCATTCTGAAAAACAAAATAGAACAAGAATGTGTTTCTTAGTATGAAATACTTATCTAAATTGCAGTATGTTCACCCTCTGGGGATTCCATTCTGATTTTTAGTGATTGTCAAGTATCTTTATAGATGACTGATTTGGTGAGTGTTCTACCCAGCATTCAGCAGTACAAACACTAGAAATATGTCATTGCATAATGTTATAGAGCTGTGACTTTGCCAGTGAGAGACAAACGTAAATTCCAAATAAGAAAAAAGGTTTTTTAACCTTGCCTTCTGAAGAGTGGAACTTATTAGGAACCTCCACCACCCCCTGCCATATGCTTTCCTACACATGGGGAAACTCAGTCTAGAATAAAACCAGAAGCAGTCTTAACTGGTCTAAATGGTGTAATCTGCAGCAACCCCCATTGCTGCCTTCTCCAGGTATTTCTTCATGATTTTAGAAAGTGAAAACTGAGAGATTTATGTAATTGAACAATTGCCTACAAAAGCCTGGGGCATGTAGTTTGAAAAAGCCATCCACAGGTCTAAAGCCAGAACATTTTAAAAAGAAGCTGAAGCAAAATTTTGCTTTGGGACAGGAAAAGGTACTAAAATAGAAACTGGTGCTACTCTGTACTCAGCTATTAAGAGTCAGACTGTTAGTGGTATCAAGAGTCTTAGATCACAGCCAATAGGAAAAAGTAAAATTTGTGTCTGTCTTAGAGGTCTCCTCAGTAAAATATATGTGAAGTATGTTAAGTACTTATTCACAGATTTGGGATGATGCTTCTCATATCCCTTTTGCTTTGGTAAGCTATCGACAAAAGCCCTTCCTCTGACTTTCGAAACATCAGAGGAGATCCTATGTTACAGCATTGAGAGGGGGAGTGGTTTGCATACTTTCTTTTAGATACTATGACAAGACATTTCTTTGCATATTGTTAAATTTCAAAGGCAGAGCCCTTTTCTTTCCTGAGATAAGGTACATGATTATCTGAAGGGAAGGGATATGACAGTTACTGAGTAAAATCAGTGACAGAAGACCTGGAAGGTGCTAAGTCTTATAGACTTAGTAAAATTATTATATAAATACATGTTAAGAAGCTACCTGAAATATATTACAATTTTAACATTTATTATGCTTTAATTTGAAAAAATAAACATGTTAGTGTCCATCAGTTTATATCTACAATTGTAGTTGCCCTAAGGTCTGATAGAAAATAGGGTTTTTTGAAAGCAAGTCAAAAAATTACTATTGTTATTAGAAATGATGAAAAAATGTCACTATTTGTGTATGCAGCTGAGAATGCAGATCCTTTATCCTTCCTAAATTGAGTGGCAAAAGGCTCAAATGAAGAGTGAAGTAATTTTGGCAATTTGATGAAAGCCTGCAGTACACAGGCAGATCTGTCACAAGCAATGCCCTCAACAGCAATAACACCAGAGGGATAAGTGATAAGAAATGGATATTCACAAAATGCTGGAAGAGACCAGCAAAGCAAACAAAGAATTGAAATCCTGCCATCTCTGTATGACTCCTTTATATATGGATTGGATCTATTCAATGCCAAAGTAGTTAGGTCTATGCACTGCAGAGGTCTATGCCTACTTCATTTTCATGGTTTAACTATTATCCCATTTTAACACCCGTCAGGATGCCACTTCAATGTGTAAAATACAGTACTAACAGCAGGACTTCATGGTTTGGAGCTTGCAGGCTCCATTAATTTCTTTGTTGACAAATAAGAGTGGTGTGGAGCAACTTCCAGAGACAAGGAGTCTCCTCAGACTTCCTTCTGTCACTCTCCTTGACATCTGTCCAGTGCATTTCATTCATGCCACCTCTTTGTTTAAAGCCAATGGTGACTTTAATGTTAAGCAAAGCACAAATTAGTTTACAGAGGCAGTTGTTAAATCAGAACTCCATTGTTAAATCAGAATATTTCTCTGTTTCTGCTGGCAAGATCTTAATTTTGAAACCATAGGTAGTACTAGTGCTACACAATGTCACTTATTTGTAAATGGCCACCAGAAAAGAAGACAAAATTAGCCTGTACAAACAGCTGTTGAAATTAACCTTCTGCCTTCAGGAGGTGATTGTTTTCAGTCCCTCAGGGAAAGATCATCCTGTTGTCAGGCCTCTTCATTACTCTCATACACAATCCCTAAAAGGTTCCACTTATGTGGGGAATACACCAAGTTTGCTGCAGTGATGCAGTCTGACACCTCCACAAGACAGTGCAGCCCTGCTCATCAGGCACTGACTCACACTATGGGAAATCAGGATTTTACTGCTCACATCTTTGTGATTAAAGGTGCTACTTCTTGTGAACTACATTTTCTCAAGTTACTTTCCTGTAGTTGCTTCATATAAAACGCTGGGAACAGATTTTTTTTTACCAGGGGAAAAAAAAATCTTGCTAAACTGAAAAAATGCTGGAAAAGAATTTGCTCCATCTTTCTCCCCTCACAGTATATATATAGATTATTAATCTTCAGACAGGCGAAGGATGATAACTGGTGTGAGCAGGCATGCACTACAATCAACAATTATTTAATTCCATTCTAGCTCTAACATTTAAAAACATTATCCCTTCCAAGTATCATTAATCAAGTACTTGTTTAGGAAATACCAAATTAGTCCCTGTTGCTAAAAGGCCATCGACAGATTTTTGCATTTAGGGGGAATATTCCACTGGCCTTTTTTTTTGTTCAAATTCGGTTGCTGGCTATTAATTTTTCAGTAGGAATGTTACAAAAGGCTTGTTCAGCACATCTCTATCTTCAAACTTGAGATGGAAGGGAACCATCTGCATAGCATAAAGTATCCTTGGCACGACCGTGATCTTGCAGGCAGCTGCTCTCCTATCCATGAGTGAGGGAGCTGGTTTCAGTGCCTGTGATTTCCTTCTAAATTATTCGAAGTTAATGTGGTTCACACAAGTGACTGGGGTTATTTTGGCATGCAAGTAATCTAATTAGGGCTTGAACACTAACTGAATAACTGTGGTTTACTAAACAGCCTAGTGGGAAAAAACAAATGTGTTCCATGCCTAGAAAGAATGAATCACAATAAGACACGATTTTTCATTAGGATCTCTACCTTGAGTTACCCCAGCTCAGTGTAGCTTGGTAAGGAGAGGAAAGGAAAATTTGAGCCTATTTTCCCTCTGACCCAATTTATAGTTCATATACTTACATCCATTTATAGTAATTTTCTTCCATTCATAATGTTACAGCTTATGTTTAATAAGCAATATTACTGTGTTTGGACAGCTTAGGTTCCAGGCAACTTTGCTGCACATTTTGTGGCCTCCTACATAGTAAGTATCCTGCAACGAGTATCACGGGTTTGCACAGTTGAGGGAAGAAAGGATTAAATACAAAGCATGACCATTTGAAAGTGTGGTTCTGTGTATGACTGGTATAAAACTCTGTGAAGATTTGAACAATTTTGTTAAGATGAGTGAAAAAGGCACACACAAGTGGCTAGTTAACTGCTTCATGAAATGGCTGCTCCATTAAATCCAACTGAAATTGCACTGATTTTCTGCAAGAATGTCTGCCACCTGTTTCAAACTACATTTATGTGGCCTGATCACAGTGTTCAGAATGCAGTGGTTCACAGATAGCATCATGTTTTTCTAGCTGAACACTTCAGTCAGGGTTTAACTTTCAGTCTAACTCAATGCCTGTTAAAATCAATGGAGAGAGCTTGAAAGATTTGAATAGGCAGTGAATGTGCAGAAACTTTTGAGAGTTCTTTGTAAAAGCATTCCCTCTAATATTACTCTTACTTAACTGAAAAGTTGCATTTTCTTATCTTGTTCCAGGATAAAGCTACTATTTAGGAAAGATTTGCATCATTCCTATTCAATATGCAGAAATCCAAATATACACACTAACCTGAAATACTGAATTTCCTGGGGCAATGAATCCAATGGATGGCAAAATCATTACCAGAAGCAGTAGAGACATCTGCAGAAATATCTAGGCTACAATAAAATACCTTTGTCCCCAAATGCCTTTCCAAATCAGCTTCTTTATCTGTAACACTGAGGATTACATTACATATCAAGGATTATGTTTTGTTTATGTCTCTGTTGCTTGATATGAATAGTTAATAGAGGTGTGTGTTCAGGTAAGTTTGGGCAACCTGGAGGAGTGGTTTGCTGTGGAAAGGTTTAGACAAAGCAAGTGTCAGTCACTGCAATTACAGTGCCAGTGTAAAGCCGATTAGGAGGATAAATGGAAATTTTTTAATACATTTGGATGCATTTATATTGATCCTTCAATGTAGTTGTGCATTGCAAGGTCATCTCTAAAGGAATTAACATGGGCACCCAGAAGAGGATTAGCTTTGCAGCAGCTTGCACTGGGGTAACTATAGTTACCCTGCTTTTCTGCAATTTGCAAACTGTTTGCAGTCTTTTGCAAAAGAAAAGAATATGTGAACAATGGATAACCTCATCTCTTTCTCCTACCTTGATGGCTGAAGACAAGAAAGTTGTTCAGTGTTGGGGTTTCTTTCTTGGCTTATTTTGGATTTGAAATTATTTTATTTACTTTTTCTTATGCTCCTTGTCTGCTTTAGAGTATCCTTCCTTGTCCACTCTTCTTCCCTATGTCCCAATGTCTTCACATTATTTATCATTCCCCAAATGTTTTCCTCATTTTCTGTTTCTATTTATTTTTTTGTCCTCATCGACAGTTAATTCAAGGCTCAAGTAAAGTCTCCCATCCTTACCCATTCCTCATATTTAGTGATGTTTTCCTCAGTCTCTAACCTCCCCTAGCTGTCTCTACTTCCTCTATAGTGGTTTTCTATTCTAGCACTTCTAACCTCACTTTCATAAACCTCTCACTGTCCTTATTTTCCTGATTCTGCTGTCTTTGAATCCCTCCTTCCTACCCTAGACAAAGTGAATAATTCCTATTTCCTGTTTTCAGTTTCATACTCCTTGTCTGACATTGTTTCCATGGCTTTCCTCCCTTCTCTCAATCTGTCTTAAGGCTGTCATACCTTCTCTTCCCTGCCCTTCCTTGCTGTCACTTCTGGCTCTCCATCCCCCTTTCAAAACACTGTGTATGTCACACTTTTCTCTGCATGGCTGTCATCTCCTGCCACTTCTGGTTATGTATTGGGTGCTCCCACAAATGGCACATGTGGGAAATAAGATGCTTTGAAGAGGTTGCTGAGATTCAATTCTGAGAACAGGCACTGGAAAGACAGTACATCTCCTTCAGTAGATAAGAGACTGGCGCTAGATGTGACAGTTTGATTTAATAAGACAAACATGAACACATCCCATGAACACATCCCTGTGTTAGATTTGGATTCCCCTGTCCTGAACACTGTCATTCATGCAGCAGTATCAAAGAATTTCCTAGGCCACCAACCTCACTCCAATCCTGCAAAATTTCAAACTGACTCTGAGCCTTGTGCAGGCTGAAACACTGCAATGGGTGCCCTTGCACTTCCCCTCCATGATTTGTACTTGTGCATGACTGCTTTTTCTTTAGTGTAACAGGCTTTTGAACCTGGGGCTGACATATTTCTAGAATGAGACCAACTATTGCACTCTTAATTCTCACAACCAAGTGTTTTTTCCAAACTTTCTGGCAGTCACTAAGTAAAGAAATTCAAGGAATGTTGAACTCTTGGTGGAGCATCAAAGTCCAATTTTAAAAGCAATCACAATGTGAGAGCAGAGTATCCTTGCATTTTGTATTAAAGACTACAAAGTACCAACAAGTCCCTCAAATTCTGCACACTGCTCAGCCAGTCTCAACCTGTGCAGTTTCCTGCCTTATGGCAGCAGTCTTTGCCTGCAGAAGACATACTTAAATACAATATACCTAATTTTGAATAACTGTATTGAAAGAATAATTCTGTTTCTCTCCTTTGAGGGAGGTATTTCCCCTGTGGCAGATCAGTGGAGCTTCCATAAAGAGAACTGCAAAAGTGTATGTGTGGGCTAAGCTAAAGTTTTCCTTTTATCAGTTCATAAGGACAACATATTCTGACACATCTAGCAGAAAGATAGAATTTTCACACAAAGGCTTGGAAATGCTGTCATCACCGGCTGGAATTAGCCATGTTCTGCAGTCAGTGAAACAGTTGCTTATTTTTTGTGTCCTTGAAATACATTTAACACACCCTGCCACTGGAAAAAATTGGATTTCACTTATCCTAACAAGGGAGAGTTTTCTCAGCTGAAGGGAGCTTCAAAAGGTGAAGCATTTCCCTGATGTTCATGACTGCCAGAACTGTTCTTCCCTGAAGCTGCTGCTGGCTGAAGTTCCTGTTGTAACAGATCTGTGAACCATATTATGAGAAGAAAGGTCAGATAAGCATTGATACATTTTTCTGGTGTGCTTGAATATACCAGTAATAACTATGAGATTGTAACCTGGTGAGCTAGACTTTGTACAACTGCCAGATACAGGAAAGTTTCTTCTGTTCAACTTTTGTTTCATTAATTCTTCTCTCTAGTTTCTAATATAATCAACACTGCTTTCTTTAACATAATCTTGTTTCACCGATCCTTTCTGAAGCAGGCTGCTCCAAAGCTCTGTAAATGAACTTCTGACCTCTGGGGTGAAAGAAGGGAGGGAAAAGATACTCGGCCTGTAGCACTTTGCGAAGATATGAAGCTAGAATGTTTCCAAGATGCTGGTGAGAGTTAGCTGGTACACAAAGCAAGGAAAAAAAGGGGGGATATGTCAACTGCAGGACCAAATACTGACAGGTGTCAAGAAGAATTCTCTTTTACAGTGTCAATATTTTTGCTTTACTCTGCAAAAACATTTGTCCTCTGCTGTCCTGCAAACAGCAATATTAGAAACACATTTTCAAATGATGTAAAGAATCACAGCCAGAGGTGGTTATTTCAATAAAACATATTTCACTTAATTTGGATACGGGTAACAGGGACAGATGCTTTATTGCAAAAGTTTCTAGAGAATCAATTCATGAAGGTACCTAGAAAAATCTGGGAGTTCATTAGGACAGCAGTCAACGAGTTTTCCTTAATGAGGTGTATTTGGCCACTGCCATGGGCTTACATGGTGTTTAACCAGGTGTTAAACATGTGAAAAACTAAATTTCAGTCATTCCACGGAAACATTGCCAAACAGAGACTTAAAGAAGAACAATAAATTAAATTCAAGATTATTATTCTTATTTTCTTTAGTGCTTTATTTCATTCTGAAGCTGCTGCTCCCTTTTGTGTGAGTTTCAGTGTCAAGT
Source organism: Acanthisitta chloris (assembly GCF_000695815.1). Classification (NCBI taxonomy): domain Eukaryota; kingdom Metazoa; phylum Chordata; class Aves; order Passeriformes; family Acanthisittidae; genus Acanthisitta; species Acanthisitta chloris. Next base: position 66,433 of record NW_008682109.1, read on the forward strand.
CTGGGAAACATTTGTATATGTGAATGTCAACTTTATAAAAAAGATAATTTCCTGAATAAGCTAGAGACCTGGAGGGCCGTAGGCTTCCAGATCTTGGAAGGCACATGTGTCATTCCATTTATATTACTTTACCTCTAATGTCCCAGTTTCAAACATCAAATTGCTCTGGAGTCCAGAATGTGGAGATCTGAATTATTCAAAATACTGAAACACCATTCAATCAGCTTTTTATCTAGCAGTAGATGTTTTGGCATGAGGATAAGGAGTGCAGCTTTATGTGGAGACAATTCAGACCATGAACTTCTCTCCTGGTAACCAAAAGACAGGGGCACATTTATTTCCTTCCATGGGAATTCCACCAGAAACTGCAGAGTGTAGTCTAGTTTGAGAAGTTCAAGACCTTCCAAAATCTTAAGCAATGTTTCCCCAAACTGTGAGGTTTGAAGAGTAAAATACACTCTTCATCATTGCTTGATATTTGCATTCACAGACCCTATCTATACAAGAAAAGTACAGCTTGAAATGTGAATTTAAATTGATGTAAAGAGAACTCTAGCTTTCCATGCAAATATTTTGTTCTGTTTTCTAATGTATTATTTGATTTAGTTCATTCATTTTGAGAACAGCTAACTAAAAAGTTGTTCTAGAATTTGTTGTCTGTAAGGAAAACTGGGGACCAATATCCTCTGTTTTCAGTTTTGCAAAAGATAGCACAATAAGTTAAAACTGGAGTTCTTGTATGCCCTGTGGCAAAAGGGATCTAGGACACCATTAAGTAAGATTTAAGAAAATACGGGGGGTTCAGATGGGAGACGATTCTTCAGTTTTGTGCTGAAGTGCATAAAATTAAATTTTTTGCTCTCTCTATCAGGACAGAGTCATTTTAAGGCACTAAACAGAGAGTAGGTTCCTAAGATAGTTCTGGTGCTGTGTGCTCACTCACAGTGAAATCAGCCCTTGGAAACTGTAAGGGACAGCTGGAAATAGTCTTTTAAAGCACAACACAGTACTGAAGAATGTAATCACATTTACTAGTGAGAAACTAGGCTTCTCCCAGGTAAGGGCCTTGCTCAAGACATCAATAGAAGATGAAGATCCAAGCTCTACCCCTCCTCTGTGTAAAGCCAGCTCTGTCCCTATAGCCATCGTGGTATGTCCATGGAAGAGCTTTCCATACACATGATTAAGAAGCACAGTCTTGAGGCCTCCTGTCCTTTTTGTTTTCACAAGTTAGATCTGCAGCCCTCGTCTCAGTTCGTGTATAGAAAACATGACCCTTAATTCCTTTCAAACTAATACAGAAAGCAGTTATATTTGGACTGCAGCATAACTGGAGAAGTGTCCAACAAAGTGTGCCAGTAGAAATCCAGCATATTTCCTATTTTAACAGTCTGTAATTTGAGTGTTTGTTCTCTTGAGTGCCTTCAAATTATGCCAATTTCTAGAGATTAGAGTCTAGGCTAAGTACTCTCCATGAGCAGATATGCAGTGGATCACTGTTTTAGTTGGAATAAGGTATATATTTGAACTGATTGTTCATTGCCTGAAAGAGCTATTCGTCTGGCTATAAAAATCGTGGTTTTGACATGGGAATGTTCCTGTGGCATTGTTTTACATAGCAGTGGCTGAATCTGAAACTTTAGATTCTCTTTGGACACTTCAGCTGTGATGTGGTTTGAACTGGAGTACCCAATGCTCGCTTTGATCCCCTACCAAGGGAGAAGTAAAATATTATTGCATGTTTTTCATGTCCAGAGAAGTCTACGTTACTTTCTCTGCAGGATCATCTTGCTATGTTGCAGGTACACTGCCTTCCTGGTAAGTAATGATGATTGATTTTTTCTTCTGGTGCAGGAAACAGAATTAAAGGAGTCGAGCTTATAAACTTGAACTTAGTCTAAATCACTCACTGGAAAATATTTCTGTTTACAGATAGTATGGTGACTAAAACTTGGTAAAAGTCTCTTATTAATCCAATATTTCATACACTGACTCAAAACATAATCATGGGCATATCCCAAGATGTCATAAGCTTCAGGCAATGCAGCAGGAAATTCAGTTAAAAAATAAGCATTGTGGATGCTGAGTTCCATATATTCCCTGAATTGCTTTGAATAAGTCAAAGTTGTTGAAAGCTTTAGATGAAATGGGGATGTATTACAAAAAAGTTTATATGCATGGGGGGATTACTGCTCTCCTTACAAAAAAAAAGCTGCCTCCTGATAGAAGAAAGAAATTAGTGACGTCAGCTATTCATTTACATGATCATCTACTAATAGAAAATTACTAAGAAAATACATATAACAAAATTCTCTGGATTTGATTGTTTAATTCTTTTGATAAATAGATACGTTGCTGATATGGGGAGACTGGTGTGGTACAATTGCTGCTGCAGAGTAAGTTCACAAGGCAATGAACACTTTTCAGGCCATCTCGTTTGCTGTTAATTGGTAACAAAAGTTAGCTTAATTTCAGCTAGTGGAGAATTTTTTATTTACTAGTTTTCATCTCACATATACTAGGAATTTTGTACTGAAGGAATTTTTGATGTATATTTTTTGCTGAGTTTTTACATTTATGTTACATTTGAATTGGGCATTTTGAATCATGCATGAGCAGCAGCAGCAAAAAGGATGATCTGAGCTTTTTAGAGTACACTGTGAAAAAAATGGAACTGCTAAACTCCATTTCTGACTGCTCTTAAATGAATTGAGGCAAAGTTTCTCTTGGAGTTTTGCTTGAATGAGTTCTATAGGATTTAGCCTAGTTTTGCCTGTCTTTGGTAAAAATAACAGTGCAACTGGTCTGTTCTTCACCTGTCACAACACAAATGGTCCCTTGAAACAGAGACCTACAATGTCGACTTTGGTATGCTGTGTGAGTATTGACTGTAACTCTGCTTAGTCAAGAACATTATAAAAAATCCCTGCAGATAGATGGAAAAAATCCAGAGACTTTAGAATGAAAAGATTCTGTTGTTTAAAAATAGGTTTGGTCCTATGTGACTATGTAAAAATAAAAAAAAGCTGTAACACTCATATTTTTAAAAATAAAATAGCTCTACTGTGCAACTTTTGCTTTATTCCAACAGAATAGTGTTGTGTTGAATTTCAAGGCTGACCCTGGAAAGCATCTTAGGTGGCAAAGCAAAGATCAAGGCCAATGTCAAATTTTTCTGATTTATATCTCTCCAATGCTTTCAGAGTCTGGAGGCAAGACGAAGTCTGACTGGATTGGAGGTATTATATTCCCACATATGTCTCATGAAGAAATTTCTTGGAACTAAGAAAATCATAGAAGAAAAATCCCTTATTCTTTCTGGCGTAGTATAAGATGTGCATATGTGAAGTGTAACTCAGGCAGGGCTTCTCAGAATCTCTTGTTTCATCCTGGTACTCATGACTGGGGGCAGGATCCTCAAACAGTGAAATTGCTATCAACAAGTGACCCTCTTCTCCAAGATCACATGAATGCCACTGTGCTGTGCTGAAAGAAGAAAATGAGGTTGTATTTCACTTAAGGACAGAACGAAAGCTGAAACTGGTTTCATATTTTTCCCCGTTTTCCACACTCAGTCATATCTGTGTGGCTGATGGTTAACAGGGTGCTTTGCTTCTATGTGAGGAAGCATTTGTTATTGCTTGCTCACTATTTTCCATAGCAACACAATGTCTCTGTTTAAGATCCAGCGGAGATGAGCAAACAGAAAAGCCTTTGAGAAGTAGTTTGTAAAGGAAGCTAAATTAAACTTAACTCTTTGAGGTTAACTGCGCAGTCACTATTTATTGTGGTATTACAAAATGTCTTGTCAAGGGCCAGAATGCCCTCAATCTTTGAGCACAAGAATGGACATATTGGGTCAGGCCCACTGTCTCCTTAGCACAGAAAGCCATCTCTGCCAGCACTGGGTAGTGGATTCCTACAGAAAAACACAAAAGCAGGGCAGGCATGACATGATAAATGCCCTGCTATACCCTTTTCCTCCTTTGTTCCCCAAGTTCCTATAAGCTGCAGCTGAGGAGCTATCTCGACTAGAAGAGGTGTCCGTGTTTTTAAATTCAGGTGTGTACCAAGTAGTTAGATTGCAAAGAATTTTATCCTTTATTTACTCCACTGATGGCAAGAGACAAATCACAGTCTCTGTGTTTGGTTGCACACTGCACTCGTGGAACACGTAAGGAAAACCAGGCACAAATCTGAGACAGGAATCAGAGACTGTTTGAAAGGTCCAGATCATTTACTGAGCCTTTTAAAACCACAGAATGAGTATAGAAGTACATAACATTAAAACAACTGTGCTGATGATCACATTTTGTTTCCAAAGAATTAGAAGAGCAAGAGAATCATAAATCAAGGTTCACATCAGGCTGCAGAAGATGAGGTATCCTAGAGACACACTCAGCACATGGAAAAGGCTACAAAAACATTGGTAAGGACACACACAACAAATGATTTGTGTCCCAGCCCAGAAACTGAAACACGTGCAGGACTTTGTGCACAACTGCTGCTCCTGCAGCAATATTTTGGGGATGCAGTAGCCACGTACAACCTGCATTTCTTCAGAATCCTTTTCCCTACCATATCCATTACCTATTTGCTGTTAGCAATGGTAGCTAAATTAGGTAAAGAGCACTACCTGCACAGTGTTTCCTGAAAAAGATTTTGAATTGAACAGACCACTCGCCAGCATTGCCAATTCTCATAACATCTATCATAAATCCTTCCATACACGAAGGGTGCTTCAAGCCCTAAGTCCTGTATTGTATTAGCTGTACTTTTATCTTCCTTTCCCTTATACTTATCCCTCATGACTGCAGAGAAAACCTTGAAGACACTTAAACTAAAGCTTGAGAACTTAACAAATGAAGATTACCAAGCCAAACCCAGTTCACATGAGCCTTATTCATGCAGGGCTATCAACGCCTCACAGAATTGTTTGACTTGCTACAACAGCCCTGGACTCTCATCAACCTGGTCTTTTCATCTCACCCAAGAGTGCTCCCATTCCTCTGACAACAGAAAACATCCTAAAGTAGTCATGTACTTACTCTTCAATTTAGAAAAATGAAAAATTGCCACTGCTTTGAAAATCACGTTCAAAATAAACATTAGCTTATTTCCAATTGCTCACTAGCAGCTCGGGTTTATAATGTTCATTTTTCACTTAATAGGGATAAATTTGGGTTTCATGTATAATGCTCTGGTATTTCTACTTTTAAAAATCATTACAAACCTTGGGGAGGTGGTTTGCAAATATTAGTGAAATATGCACCACGAGAGCAGCAGGGCTCTGATGAAAAGGGCACTGAGTACATCAGGACACAAGGAAGGGTAAAGACTCTGGTGAAAAGGGCACTGTGTACATCAGGACACAAGGAAGGGTAAAGACTTAAGTCTGTAAGCAAAACCGTATCTTTTTGTCATCTAAACTGGCATAAGAATACTATTCTGTCTCATATCTGGTTTTAGTCAACTTGATTTTCAGGGTTTGTTTCATCACCCGACCCACAGAGCTAAATAGCAGCCATTTTACAAATGACTTAGAACTACTGTACTGGATCAAAGCATTTATGTAGAATATTATAGTTAGGATTTTTCCTCTGCTAAAATAAAATTGTGGTTATAGACACTTCTAAATATGCCCAGTGGTTTATGAAAATATCCAATGACTGTGAATGATAATATAGTTTTTTCACCTCAAAACCATTAAGTTCATTGAAGCAACCGACTGATGCAAAATAAATAGCAGCACTAAACAGAGTAGGGAGAAAATGAAAAATGCCCAAGAATGTAGGTTTTCAATTTAAGCATGCAATAGCAACAGGACAGAAGCAAGAAGACACACAGAAAATCATACTGCAATTTGTGTAAATAATTTCTATTTTCACTACCCAACCCAACAATCTTTCTGTAATAGCTACACATAGAGCATGGGATGTTTTTGGAGTCATTTGTGTTATACAACTAAATGTTTGTTATAGTAACTTCAACACTTTTTTTACCCAGAGGGTCAATATGAGATCAACATAAGAGAAAAATATCTGCCTAAAATCTGAACCAGTTTCTAAAGCTTCTTACATGTGGCTGTATCTCTTTTAATTAAAACCCAGGTATGTTGAAAAAGTACCTCTGGTCCTATGTGATGCCAGGGCTGCTAGCTTACCACTCAGGAGTGCTGAACAACGTTTCTCACATGTCCTTTCGCAGATCTGAGGTGCAGGTGCACCAGCTGCCAAAATTACATGGCAAGAAGCATCTCCTGCTGCTGGCACACCTCAGCCAGGCCCAGGACTGCAGCTGTGGATGTGATGTGGCAGTGGGTTCCTCTGCAGTCCCTCAGCTGGGCTGGAATGATGTCCATGCCTCAGGACTGTGCCTGAGCACCTGAGTTGGACCTCTTGTTTCACCCTGTGCACTGAGTGGCTGCTGTCCCTGGGGAGCCACACAGTCCCCTCACTGCCCTGGGTGTGTGTAAGCACCCACAGTGTTCAAAAACAAATGAAGGAACAGAGAATGTAAACGCAAAGGAATTGAAAAAGCAAAAAGCAACAAAACAAAAATTTCAGATTCTTCCTACTGTGATGTCTTCCAGGGGGTTCCAGCTTCTCCCCCTGAGCTTGCCAGGGTCTGGGACTGCTCCCTCATCCAGCACTTACGGTGTGCAGTGGGCAAATCCCCAAATCTGGACTGGTCCATCCCTTCCCCCAAGCCCCCAGGTGCTGGGGCAGAGGGCACAGCTGTCCCCATGGCCCTGGGGCTGCTGCGGTGCCTCAGTGCCTGACACACCGTGGGCTGCCCCTGGGGCTGCTCCGGCTGCCTCTGCTCACCCCAGAGCACGGGGAGGGTCGAATGATACGTGTGGAGCCTTAGCAGAGCGAGTGGGAGCCACGAGGCAAACCTCATCCTGCACCACGGCCCAGACTGTGGCAGCAAACCAGCAGCTTCCCTGCGGCTCTGGTGTGAGGCACAGAGCTGTTGGCTCCAGTAAAGCCCCATGAAGTAAAAGGACTTGCCTGAGCTACATCCCTCCCTGCATGGCTGTGGGGGCAAGAAATCTCTGAGAGTTTTTATGCAGTTTCCATCTCATCCTTTATTGATGATGTGTTGTGAGGTCCCATGGATCTGGGAAGGCTGGGATCTGATCCAGCTGAGCCACCCACCCTCTCAGGACTGGGGGAAATGGAAGCACAGCACACAGGTGGCTCAACTCTTCTAGAAACAGAAGTTATTGTGGGGATATGATCCTCATTTTCTGAGAGAGTCTCATTTCCTGAGGGGGAAAAAAATTTGTCTTGAGTGTATCTAGACAGATGTCCTTGCAAAATCTGGTGAAAACTCAGTGGCATTGAAAGTAAAGCTTCACACAGCCTCAGTTTCTCCAGGCTCCCATCACTCTGCTGCCTTCTGGATCCATGACAGCTTTCTTCATTTCAAGGTATTCCATGTATTTGTTACACTCTCATTAAAACTTAAGAATAATGTTTTGAAAGGCTTATCTAGAGCTCCCAGCTGCCAAGGCAGGTTGTGCACTCACCTGCCTCCTCTCCCCTCCTCGCCGTCAGGCTGGTGCTGGCATATGCCAGAGCCCTTCTTGTGTGCCAATTCCATTAGCTAAAATGGCAAAGACAACCAGCCCAAAAATGCACCATGAAAAATTGAATAGGTCTCTGCAATACAAGTGAATTAAATTAGATCACAGCAGGGCCCAGAGTGTGCCAGAGCCGGTGTAAGAAAGGAGATGGTCAGCAGCAGGAGGAGACGGAAGAGGAGGGAGAAGAAACTACACCTCCTCTCAACCATGTTTGATCAGTTTATTGAATTTCAGTCTTTGCTTTATTTTAACTCTGGCATTGTCAAGCCTTTCCCCTCAGTCACTGCTATCTGCCCGTGGAATGTTGCTGTCCTTCTGGGACCTGGCTCAAGTAGCCATCACTGCTCCTCTCACTGCTCACAGTGGCTATCAGCAACGAGCTTTCACCTTTGTAAGACAAAAAAATTCCTAGGATAGGAATTACTATTGTAATATCAGAAACAGATTTTCCATTATGCTAAAATGGCTGAAATGCAGCCTAAGCCTCTTTAGTAAATGAAAACTAGAACCTGCCACAGTGCCTAGATGTGCACATCCCCAAGGATTTTTTCAAACAAACGTCCTTCTAGAGAGCAATGTTAGCTTCCCGTGTGAGACAATGCACTTATACAAATGCCTGCAAATTTTCTAAAGTGGGATGTGAATATCAAAATCGAATTAAAAGTCATCCAATAAACGCATGAGAAAAATGCTGTGCAGGAGAAAGCATTTTAGGCTGCATATGGATTAATCTAATAATGTGTTCATGTTGGCATAATATCAGAAAGCTCCTTTGGGTGTGATAAAATTTAGCAACTAATGCAACATACCTTTTTTATGACTTTCCTGGAAAACCGGAGAAAGCAAATTCATTGCTTTTTAGCTTTGCACTTATCCCTCTCCCACCTCACAGACAGAAAACTCTTTTTTACAGTGCTAAAGGTAGATTGAAGAGTTTCTAGAATAAAGACATAGTCAAAACAGAATGTAGTGGTTGAAGTTGAAATCAGCAAATTTACAACAGGAAATAAAATATATTTTTAACACTGAGGTATGTAACTACTGGAGCAGTTTACCACAGGCATGGAAAACTCAGCATGTTTTACACTCCTTAAATTTGAACTGGTTGTCTTTATAAAAAGATATTTTCTACTGAAGTTTTTGGAGTAACCATAGAAATTGGCAGATATGTTAGGCAAGAGGTCAGGTCAGGCCAGACCATTATAACCATCCCTTTTTACTACAAATCATGATTATCATCCTCTGTACCTAACAAGCCATAGGCTAATAGCCTTCCACACAACTGGTACATTTTCTAACAGAGTTGACTTGACTGCTGAGGCTGCAGTGTGCATTCCCTGATTCCACTGCAGAGCAGATATCCTAAGCAGCCTGCAGCAAACTATGAATTTGGAAGGAACTCTACAGTTAAGGCCAAATACAGTTAGTTCACCTTACATGACTATGGATTTTAGAGAAAGCAATCAGCCCAGAGTAATGCAAGTGCTATACAGTCATACATCTTTTGCTTTTCAGCTTGATTTAGTATTGGCCACTTCCAAAAAAGTATTTGGAAAATCTTTTTATTTATGCCTGTATTGGCAATTTCCCCAAAAAGCAAAGACAGAGATGTCACTGACTTTCATTTCACTAAGTGTATGTATGGTAATTATGCAGTATCAGAGTCCGTGTTACCCAAAAATGAGAACTGAAACCTAATTTCCAAAGAACCTGACAAGTGTCAAGTCCTATTACCAGTTAACTTAAATAGCTGCACTTGATTCGGGATATTTCTTTTTGTCTAATGTCCAGCTAGAAATAAATATTGAGGGAAAATTTAATAGAAAAGAAATAAGAAAAAAAATAATACACTGTGAACACCAATACACAATGTAAAACTATACAAGATTACTTAGCAACAGTAATGCAATTGAATCAATATTCTGGCATCACTGCTATGTATTTCAGGAAGACAGGTTTTGGTATTTTCCAGACTCTTCCACCTTATAGCTGCTCATTAATTACTTTCATTTGTCAGCTGGCAGTACAAACAGGGTACAAATGTTTAGTCTGCTGCTTGTGTTAATATCTAGGAGCTGCAGTAGACAGAAGGTTTCCAGAGCTCTGCTCTATAATCACCCTATGAAATTGCTTAGCTCTGATGTTTGCTTGCACTACTAGTATGTTTTGGTTTTCTTACAAATAAAGCAACAGATGAAAATGTCTCAAGCTGACACTATCTTGATTGCATTCTTGACAAAACCATTTTAGTGCAGAGCAGTTCAATATCAGTTTTAGATGTGCTTACTCAGAAGTTGCATTTTAGCATTCAGTTTTAGAGCCAGACTGATTTACACAGTGGAAGATTTGCGTAAGCTGCCTTGTGTTCCCACCTCATGAATAACAGTGTAGGAAGAAATGGAGGTAAAAGCAGGTCCATAAACTAGCCTGTTCTTTTGGTCTTCTTGGGCAGTGAAGCAACAGCATAATAAGACAAGAAGCACATTGAATGTTACTGCTGTGCTCTCACCAAGGAAAACAAACTTGATCCTAGGCATTGGCTCCCTCAGTCACTTGTTGGGGCAGAAAGCAAAACAGACTATAAACATGTATATGCCCAAGAGCTTTCCATCAAGCCTAGCATTGGACCAGGCTTCCTTGCTGCTATGTAAGACAGCCAGGGCAATGCATCATCAAAACTCTGACTAGAGATAGCATATCATTCCCTTTCTGAAGTGCCCATTTATTAGCAGAGACAGTTCAACATTGACAGAAATCCTAGCTTAAGGCATCAGCTTGGACCCTGTGTCTAAACTTCTACTGCCACTTCATCAGGAGGAACCCTCAGCCTGTTTAGTCCCTCAACCAGGGCCATGACCCTGTCAGCATTCCTTGGACTAGAGCTCTTCTATGAACAGCAGCATCAATTGCTCTAAGTGCTACTTCTTTTTTTTTTTTTTTACCAGCTGGGAACTGAGTAGGTACAGGAGGGATTCAGCCCTGTTCCTGAAAAGGCTTTCTCAGAGCATGACAGCATGAATATTTGATTTATGCTTGCTTTCTCAGGCTCTTTTAGCACTCCAGCTGCAAAAAAAAAAAAAAAAAAAAAAAAAAAGAGTAATTCAATGACCTACTAACTTTTTCCACATAAAAAGCCAGCAGCAGAACTGGCATATTAACCTAGTTCCTCATACTGCAGCAGGCTGGCATGGATGTAACAGACAGATATGATAGGTACCCTGATCTTGCAGTGTTTTACAAATGTCACCTAGCATCAATAGTTAATATTTGCAGGACTGGTGTTGAAGTCAGGTCCAATAAAACTGTAGGTCTGAAGAGAAGAGAGAATGTAAGTGGGCTTTGCTGTCTGCCCATGTGGAAGTACCTACTTCACCTTGTTTGTAACAACTACTGCAGATAGTAATAACATCAGTTTACTTGTCTCTATACATTTAAGGAATATGATGAAGAATTCTATCTCCAGCGTTGTCACTTCTGGCTCTTGCTGAGGCAGCCTGCAGGTTTATACAGCTGAACTTGCCTCATTTATTTTATACAGATTCCTTTTGTCGATATAAACACAGATCAAGGCTAAAATGTTTTAAAACTGTAGCTAGAGACAGAAGATGGCAGCTGGTCCCCAGAGGGAAAGTTCAAGCCTCCAGGTCAGAGGGACTGCGGAATTTCCTCCTTGTGCCTCAAAGACTGTTGCTAAGGAGACCACTCTTGCTTCCATGAAGCTGTGGGGTGGACTAGTTGACATATATGATACATTTCTGCTACTAAGGGAAAAGAGAAGCACAAACTGTGGAGTCTTACTCAGGATAGAACACAGAAAACCACTTACAAGGCCCTTTTCAACTGCTGTACTTGCTCCTATTGACAAAGGTTGGTAACCTCACCATTTTCTCCTTTTCTTTGCAGTCGTCTTCATTTCAGATGAGAAAGAAAATGTTGCAGTGAATGGCTAGGAAATGGTACCTTGCTACCAGCAGAATGGGAGCACAAGTTTTCCCAAGGAACAGCTCTCCAGCTAAGCATAATCCTTCCTTTCAGCAGGTAATCATTCTAAACTTCCATCTGTATATTCTCTACCCATGTGTTTTTACAAAAACAGGAGGTAGAATAAATGAGCATGAGCTTGTTTCATCCCAGATAGTGCTCCTGTGTTACTGAATAGTTTCAATGGTGCTTCTAAGTACCACAAGTATCTGACTTGCTTAAAATTACTATTTTTACATTTCACCTTCCAGCATTCCCAGTTTTGATGATTTCATGTCTTTTCCCTTTGACATTTGCATCAATATATTTGACATTCACATCGCTTGTGTGACTGAGGTTTCAAGACGTCTATTGTCCAAGTTACTGTTTCCCTGTGATGATCTTTCTATGAGATAAATTAATCTTGATGAACGTTTCCTAAAAAGGAAGAGAGAGGAGTTTCCACTGCAGCACTATTGAGAATCAAAAGGTCATTCAAATCTGATACACTTTAAAAAGTTTTACTGTTATTTCTGTTTTGATACTGATATTACTGTTTTGATTAGAAGTGTACTGTTTCACCAAAATAGTTATATGCAGGAAAGGGCATTGGGTGGACACCCATATGTAAATGTATTACACTGAAATAGCTAACACAGCTTCTGGAATAAGATCTACTTGAATAAGGATGTTCATCTGCACTAAGGAAATTCTGTAGAACCATGTAGCATTAAAACTAGTATAGATAAGGCTCCCCTAGCAACTTATGGCTCATCTAGGAATAATAAACAATCAGCCCTTGCCCTGTTCCCTGAACCTAACTTTACAAAACAGTTGTACAATATGGAGGAAGGGCATACAGGTTTATCAATGAGTTTCATTCTCCTACCAGGAGAAGTGAACTCCCTTCTCCAGTGACAATGGTATGTTATATGCTTCACTTGGCATCGGCTCCTTTAAATTAGGACACACTTTTTGATCTTTAACCTTTAAAATATTCTCACCATCAGTGATGTAATGTAGCTTACAACATGTGCTTGAATAGCACAGATCTTTCATATTGAAGGAAAATGTATCTGAAGTAGGCAGATGGCAGAAGAGGATCCAGAAGGCTTAATCATTTCTATTCATTTCATTTAAACTCTTTTATTTCACAATAATAGACACTTGGCTCTCAGTCTACAGGGAAGTAAAAATGAAAGTGGAGTATGGCAAGACAACAGAGAGTTAATGTATCTCATTTCAATAATTGTCTATTTATAATTCTTTAAAGGGAGATTGAAATAAGTTATCTAAATAGCCAATTAACTCAATAATGCAAATACATTTCAATATTCAATAATGCATTTACATTTTACATGTATTTACATCTGTTTACTGATTCTGTTAGAGGAGTATGAGCACCATTAGCTTTGGAGTAAACAGGAAGCATAAATTGCTGTTTCCTTGATGATATTTTGCTTTGTACTCTTATGCGAGGGAAGAAAACCAAAATATTAAAGGTGTACTAGAAAGGTGCTAAACTGAGAAAAATATGCCATTTAGTACCAGCTTCTATTCCTACTCCTGAGAAGGAGCAGGTTCCAAAGCAGGCAGGTGAGTGAGGGCTGGTGACAGCTGGAGAAAAGCAATGCTTTTTTAGTGTGGGGCTGGCTGTTTTCCCAAGGCCTAAAAGTGCAGCAAGGACACCTGAAAAAATCCTTGAAATGACCTAATTTGCCAGTTTGTGTGTCTTTTGTAAACTAAAAGGTAATTTTGTTGTTGTTGTTACTTTCTATTTTGGGGGAGGTATAATAATGTTCTGCAATACATTGTATTTTTATGGAGCATTGTTTCATAAAATCATCACCTCCCCAATGCTGAGCTAATAGGAAAGAAGGAAATTTCATTGTTATGTCACTTGGATCTATCACCAATCAAATCTTGTTTCTTCTCACTTTATTACTCATCTCATCCTAAACTATATCTTAGAAATACTTGGTTTATTTTTCCCACTTAGGAAGAATGCAACTAGAACAAATTGAAAACAAAAGGAAAAACCCTAAGTTGCTTCAAAATGAGTGAGCATGGAGTTGTTCTTCTGAAAATCCTTTTAGCTCTTGATAAATTATTAACACGTAAAAAAAGGAAAAAGGCTGAATCGTCAGAGATTTAAC
>NW_008682109.1:80177-108530 GCF_000695815.1 Acanthisitta chloris
AGTGAAAACACTGTTTTGTTCACAACACATTAATTCTTACTGCTTGTAGAAATTATTTTGGAAGGTGTCATGTATTAAATACGAGTTTCCAGTAATTTTTCCACATTACTTCTTTGCTTGTGGGACTGAGCTTGTAGCCAGTAATACACAACAGGGGCTGCAATTCTTTCAAAGATGATATGTTTTACATTTTGAGTCTGTTATTCAGTTTCTCTAAAATAATCTGGAGAACTTCTGCAATACATGAAGTTGGGGCTTCCCAATGCTAAACCAAAGTGAACCATTCAGTTGCTTCACACATATTTTAAGTTCCTAACACCTTCACAATTCATGTATTTTAAATGTGTGGGGAACATTCTTTGCTAACAAAATGTGGTTTCAGCTAAGCCATGATAATTCTCAGCAGCTGAAGATCTCTTGCTCAGTTGTCACATATTGCTATAATTCACCTTCTCTGCAATAATATTTGCAATATAGCTATTTGAATCCATTAAAAATAAGCCCTGTGCAGAATTTTTGGCTTTACCAAAGAGGATGACAAATGGAAGCTGTGATATTATACCTTATGGTTAACATCCAGGCCATCTGGGCTCTGGGAACGTCAAAAGGAGTTTTGCCATTACTTTAAATGCCAAGGAGTTTTCACCAGATTTTGCAACTACATCTGTCTAGATACACTCAAGACAGATTTTTTTTTCCCCCCTTCACAATGGCATGAAAAAATGATAAATTTTCTCAGGAAATGAGAATCTCGCAGAAAATAAGGATCATATCCACACAATACATTCATAGCCACTGTTTCTAGAAGAGTTAAGCCACCTGTGTGCTGTGCTTCCACTTCCCCCAGTCCTGTGAACCCTCGGTGGTGGCTCAGCTGGATCAGATTCCAGCCTTCCCATGGGACCTCACAACATATTATCAATAAAGGATGAGATGGAAACTGCATAAAAACTCTCAGAGATTTCTTGTCCCCCTAGATGTGCAGGGAAGGGTATAGCTCAGGTGCATCCTTTTACTTCATGAGGATTTACTGGAGCCAGCAACTCTGTGTTCCATACCAGACCTGCAGAGAACCTACTGTTTTGCTGCTGCAGCCTGGGTCATAGTGCAGCAGGGTGTGTAGCAAGGCAGCATATTGTACTAATAGTTGATGGATAGTATCCAGGTCTACAGGTCTTCCTTTCTAACGCACAAGGAACAGTCCCCCAGCTTTCTATCAAAGCAAAATCAACCACTGCTTTGAGAACAGCCAGCTGGAAATGAGGTGGACACAAACATGACCTGGTAGCAAGAAGAGGGAAGCACTGTGGAAACACATCTAAGTGACACAAATGCTTGACAACTTTTAGGTTCTTTAGAGCATTTCAGGCCTATCAGGTATCTAAATAATGTCTGCCTATGCCTAATGCTGGAATTCCCTTTCAGAAGTAGGTCTGACCACAATAATCTGTAAATTCGTGAATTCAGGACCATGTTAGCATAACACTTGGCTAGGAATAAAACGACACGAGCTAATGTAGCCTCTAACTGGTTCAACACGTGACAGACTTTCTACTTAGCAACAAAAGGCAACACTAGCATCTCACTTCACTGCTTTGTGGTCTGTAGTGGCATCTCCCTCACTTCATGCAGGATAGACGAAATTGCTAATGCTAATCAAGGCCCAAGACTTTAGCAGGCTCTTTCAGCACAAATTGGGAAGTCCAGGCACTAGTGAAATCAATTTTGGGAAACTGCATAGTCATCGGTGTACAGGAAGGATGAACTTAAACTGGAATGTTTGCAGAAAAGAGCTGGAAGGATCACTACGGAATGAAAGGCCTTTTAAGAGATTTAAATAGAGCAGCTTGTTTAGTCTAGCAAAATTAAGACCGAGGGAGAAAATGAAAGCTGACGACAAATACACTGGTGAAGAGCAGTAAACACAAGGAGAAAAGCTATGTAGGGTGAAAGACAGCACTGGCATAAGGGTACAAACTGACCCTTAATGATTTTAGAATGGAAAAACAAGAAGGTTGCTACAAGAGTGAAATGCTGGAGCTATGACAGCAGCAGTGGAAACAA
Organism: Acanthisitta chloris; assembly: GCF_000695815.1. Taxonomy (NCBI): domain Eukaryota; kingdom Metazoa; phylum Chordata; class Aves; order Passeriformes; family Acanthisittidae; genus Acanthisitta; species Acanthisitta chloris. The sequence goes on from NW_008682109.1 coordinate 82,242, forward strand.
AGGGTTTAAGGTGAAGTTTGACCTCACTATGAAAGGGTCTATAACATGGGACTAGCTATGATTGGTCTTGGTACCCAGCTGATACTTTAATGCAGTTTTATCTTTTTAAGACCTAGTGTACAAACAAACTTGTACTGAAATAACTCCAGCCATTGTCTCTCCAGCTGGGAGCAGGATCTTCACACAGCAGATGAATGCCACAAGAACAATGAAATGAGTCCAGGCTCCCTTGTAAGCAAGAGGAAAAGGGACTTGGCATTACCACATTTGGAATTTGTTACTTGTAGAACTAAGGACAAGCTTCAGATCTCACTGATTTGTAACTAAATATAAAACTAATTTGCTTGATTTCCTGCAGTAAGCATTATAGGCACATAGGTTCTGATTTTATTGATCTTTTCATTATTTCTACAACTGGGGTGAGAGAGAATGGGGTAAAACTGTGGTTGGAGTCTTCATAACTGTTATAAGTGTTAATTTTTTAATTTTTTTTTTTGAGAAACATAGGCAGGGGTCTACCTTTAATGAAGGATTTTTCACCATTTCCTCAGAGCAGGTTCTTCTACAAGATGTGTTCTTAGACATCTTAGGAACTTAGCAACATAATTTCAAAGCTATGTTATTTTGCAGTGCTGTATTAATAAATAACTTGGCAAAAAGACTCTATATATGAGCAGGCTTATGTCTGTTGCTAGAATTCTCTTTCTGCTACACTACGTCCAGAGAGTGTACCTTAGGCTTCTGTCATGGCCTGGAATTCTCATGTTATTTTTGAAATGCCTTCTAATCCTCTGGTCAGAACAGATAAAAAGAGTCTCTAAAGACGATGTCTTTGTCTTGTCCTGTTGGTGATCCAGAGGTGTCTGCTTGGCTGTCACATTTCCATGCTACACAGTGAGGCCTTGCTTAAAGTTACTGACTCCTCTTCACAAGCCTTAAACAGACAGAAGCAAAGCACTAGAGCCACATCTCTTTATGATCAGGTTTAAATTTGCTGGTTTTAAATTCCTCATTATATTTAGTCTGATCAGAAGAAACTGTTCATCCAGTACAGTATGTGCTCTCAGGCAGACTATGAAAGTATTGGTTTTTCATTTTCAGCATATTCAGCTAATGGGTAATCTCACCCAAAGATCTAAACTATTTATTTATAAAACACAATTTAAAAATGATCTCTGGCGGAAAGCACTTACTGTAGGAAGGGTTTGGGCCAGTTGGATCTAGCAGTGTGCATAAGAGAAGGGGAAAACAATCCTATAAATGGATGAGATTAAGAAGATTTATGAGATCATCTTGAAATTTCCCAAGATAAACATCAGAAATAAGTTAGCATGGAAAACAAGTGGTGATTATCTATGAGTTCAAGAGATACTCTATTCTCTCTGAGGAACACTGACTGATGTTATTCTGGAGTAGGATCCTGTCATTGGTTAAATTTCAGATCCATGGTGCAAACTGGTCTGAATGGGAAACTTCCAAGGCCACCTATGTATTACTGGAAATGTAACTTAGGATTCTGTGAAGTATTTCCCAACTCAGTATCCATTTCTGCATACATTTCTTGTGCTCTAGACTGCTCAAAGTTGGTGCACAGAAGAAAAACACACTTCATATTTTACTGTGACCTTGATGTAAGAAACTGGGGGAAAGATGAAGGGAAACCAGTTGCAAATCCAGAACCACTGGAGCACTATAAAGTCTTATACCTTCCCTCAGACAGCTGTGATTGCCTTCTGACAACCACTTTTTTTCCTTTTCTTTATCAAGTCCAGACATCACTAAGTTTTATAGAATGTATGTAAAATGCTATTTAAAGCAACATCTTACATTGTAGAAAACCACCAAAACTATGTCACATTTTCTTTTCAAGGTGTTCTTATGCTGCTTAAATTATGAATTCTTGGTTTATTCACTTAGATGCCTAAGGATATTTCCCAGCAGCACAGTTTTCTAAATGTGAAAAAAGCTTCATACCTTTTTGAACTCTCCTACATCATACACACATTTGCAGCTAGAAAACACTTTAACTGGACAGGAAACCACATTTAAAATAAATGTAGATTTAATTAGGAGATGTGTTTGAATGGATATTGCATGAGTTTTACAAGGAAAATGTTGAAGTCGAGTATTTCAGATTGTGTGTCCCGCCTAGTTTGACACCTTCACGTGCAGACTTTTTGCACACAAAAAATGAAAAGACCTGGCTGATCTGATAATCTGGTAACTAATAATTTTAATATAAATTTAATGCTGATAGAAGGTATGATGAACATGAACAAGCAGGTACAGAATGCAAATAACAGTATATATTCATCTCCCTGGAATGAACATTAGTGGAAGTTTGCCCTGTCAATAGATTTTCCCCTAGAAGGAAACAGTTCACAGAATCCAAAAAATAGCCATGCGCAAGCCCCGTTGTACATATCTCTGCCTGACAGCGATGAACTTTTTATGAGATAGTTTAAATTACATCTTTAAGACATTTCCTAAAAAGGAAGAGATAGAATTGTCCACAGCAGATTAAAAGATGTGTTAAGAAACAATGAACAAACAATCCAAAATTGGACTCGATAGTATTTAATTTATTTGCACTTAGCAGACATCTGAATATCAAAACAGTAAGTCAAATTCAGCACCAGTTTGTACTTTGACTTCTTTGATTTTGTGTGAGATACAACACAGTACAAAATTAGCCTGACTTCCTAAAGAAATGCAGTTTGGAAACTGCACTATGGGTTCCTATGTGTGGAATCCTGAAGTACTTTTGGAAACCTTGTTTGAGTCAGAGTTGATGGACTTGGTTCTGTTTGCTATAAACTTGACAAAAATAAGCAGAGACCCTTTTAATATGCTTATACTCTCCCAATGCAGAAAAGGGTGTATCATGAAAGGATTCCTTTTTAGAAATAAGCAGGATTCCCTCCTGCTCCCAAAGATGTGAAAGCTCTTAAATACCCTAATGCATTAGCAATGTTGGTCTATTTGTATAAATGTGCATACCTATGCTTTAATATGTTAGAGATCGAGTTTTATTCTATGCCAGAAAAAGCTGCATTATCCAGTGGGTCAGCCACTAACTTAGGTTGTTTCCTCAGATCTGCCCACTGGCGTCATGTGTCTTCCAACATGCCAAGGGCTCAATGGTTATGATTTAATGTAGTAAGGAAGTTTTCAGAATGCACCTTGCACATGCAAGTTAACAATGGAGAGAGGGAAGCAGTAGGATTTTTTTGAAATCCACAGTCCACTTTCAGAACTGCAAGAGGAGCCCTACAAGGGGAAAAGTGTGTAATTTATATTTTGCTTGCTGTCATCTTATATGAGACACAGAAAGCAAGGCACAGTGGGCACATTCATCTGAGTGGCACTTTGCAAGGTGCATGGTGGAGAGGCAAAATGTACAATTCCAGCAGGAGAAAGCTTTAGGACTACATGAACTGGGGTGCTCTTGGGCTTCTGTCTACAGGGTATGTCCTGGCAACATCCTGCCAGAGATCAGAGCAAGACCCAAGCAGACATTAATTTTCCATTCCTATGCTTGGTTTTCAGTAGAAGGAACCAAACATGTGGGGCAGAGGGGAGGTAGGCATACTTTAGCTTTGTGTAGATGCTGTTCCAATGAAGGCTCTTTGCTTCCATGTGCACTGTGTTGCCATTGCTCAATGCCAACACAGTCTGAACAAAACAATTTCTAAGTTAAGTGGAAAAGCCTAGGGGATTTTTAAGTTGGTGTGAAGGCACTGAGTCTTAGTGAGCAATGCTACAACCCCCTAGAGATTACGGGACAGCTACACCAGAGCCAATTTTTTGTTGCACGAAGTGCAAAGTAATCCCCTTGCTACATGACTGTCTCTCACCCTGATTAAATGGTTTGGTGAAAGGATGCCATCCCACATGCAGACTGCTTACGGTTTTCCTCTTTTCATTCAATGACTGTAGGAAAGGAAAATATCCTTTGATCACACCCACATTGGGGAGTAATCCACAATATTATCAGGACAAATATTTTTCATGATGCAGCAGTTATTAAGGATGCCTCTTTCTCTTGCTGTCTTGCTTTAGGAATAGTGTCAGATACTCTGAGGCCACAGGATGGTTTAAGGTTGCGAATACCATTAGGGTAGACTATCTCATGTCTCACTTAGAACGACTTAACCAGAGAGTTATTTCATGGTGGTCTGATCGCACCTGTTCACACTTAACTGCTTCTACACAAATTTGACCTCTGACTGACATCTTTGCTAAGGTGTCATGGCACAGTGAATACCCCTCTGTTGCTGGACATGTGTTGTATTCTTTCTTGAACTGTGCTGACAGCCAGGTTATTCTAACCCTTCTCCAGACATACTATGAGACAGTCCCTGTTCCCCAGCACAGCTCCAAACAGACAAACAATAATAGTCAAACAAGCAAGTTAGATGTCTTGCTGCAATCCCTGACTATTATATTTCCTGAAGCCATTACTATCCCACCTTGCCCTCTTGCTTGCTGACTATTATATTTCCTGAAGCCATTACTATCCCACCTTGCCCTCTTTTTGAAATCATGTAATCATATTGCCATGTGACTGATTATAGTTCAAACTGAAAGCAAAGCCTAGATTTTTTCTTCAAATGATGCAGTTTTTCATGGCAGTTTATAGAAAATATGACTTTAAACCATCTATCATTGCAATCTTATACAGCCTGTTGAATATATATATGTAGAATACTGTGTTGTGTATTGTCTAGCAAAGCACTGCAGTTCCATTTATCAGTGCTCCTTAGATACCCCAGCTAATGCATAGGCTAAGCATTGCCCTCCCAACATTTTACCTGCAAATTTTTTCACCTAATTTGACAGAATTTCACCTAATTAGAAGCACAATGTTATCTTTCTTAGTCTAGAGATGTCAGTATCATCTGCGAACAGATTAAATGATTTATCAAAATTCATGGCAAAGATCAAATCTGTGCTAGAGCCAAGAGAACCTAGAAAATCAATTAATGCTGTAGCCAGAAGGATCTTCCTTCCTATTATCTTGCTCATGTGCCCTGGCAATGCTAGGGGAAACTCCCTTCACTGTGCCACTGCAAGCACAGAGCAGAGTTGGAAAGCATGTTACTTCCAGTATGAGGAATGGTATTCCTCAGTGTGCACTTCAGTGTGGTTAGATCTCCGCAGCACTGCCACAGGGCACAGGGCTCACTATAGAACCCTCATTAACATTTAGCATATTTGTGGCTCACATTCAGCAGTAATTTCAACTGCTGAAATTTCAACAGTGAAAGCTCTTGCAACCCTGTGGATGCAGAAGGTCAGCTTCTACACTGGGCTTGTTGAATTGCTGTCTTCATCTGCATTTTTCTAGTGAGAGCAGTTTGGATAAAATAACAACTGATGTGAAGCTTTTCTGAATTTAGAAAATACTTGAACCATGAACTGCAGATATGTGTATCTGCCAGGAGAGGAAATAGAAATATTATGATTAAGCATGTTCTCACAATTTTTCCAACCCTCCGGATGAAATTTTCTAGGAATTAAGTTGCAGGGAAAGTGATTATATCCCCAGAAATTTTTCTGAGCTGCAGCAGAGTGCTTTGTCAAAAAGGAATAGGTGGAAGCCCTGAGATACATTTTCAGTAAAGCAGTTAGGTGCCCTAGAATAGCATTAGCAATTTGCTAAAGCAGCAAATGGGTTTGACTTTTCTTTGCCAGATGGTCCCACTGTACATAGCAAATAGGGAATGGCCCAAGGCTCTTGCATTTGTACTGAACCAAAATCTAATTGCTTGTTAGATGGCTTTTGTCACTATTTATGACTTACTGAAGATAAAATTAAATTTCATCTCCCAGATCAAAAGTATTACCCCCAAAACTCTGCCAGAGGTGTCAGGGTTCTCAAGTGGGACTTTTCCTCTGGCCATGGGCTCTGGAGCCCCATTTCATATCAGCCCAGGGCCTTTAGTCCCTACCCTAACAAGGAGTGCTGGTCTCCTCCTCTGCCACAGCTCATGTTTCACCCCGACAGGAGGTTCCAAGAGAAGAAAGATTCCTAAATATGTGATTATCTTAAGAAGCAAAGGAAACATAGCACAGGCTAAAAGTCATCCATTCACAAGCTAAAGTCTTCATTTCTCTGAGTACATGCTAAGAAAGAATTGTCTTAGACAATGAGGAAGATAAATAACTTGAAGAATGTGTAGGGTCATACTACAACATATCCATGAAAAAGTATATTCTCTCGGGTATAAACATTCTGGGAAGTTTATTTCTCTCTGGGAATACTCTGGTATTAATCTGAATCTGTGATTAATTTATACCAGGAGAAAATCAGTCCTTTATAACTGTTATAGAAAGAAAACAATTTATATTATTCAAAAGTAAACAGAAAGTACTGGGTACTTCCTTGATTTTCTTGCACTTGTAAAGCACTAATTAGAGAGAAGGACTTAGTGATGGATTCAGCCTTACATTTGGGGTCAGGAAACCCCTTCAAAACCACACAAAATGCATTTATAGGAAACAGATGTATTAATGTACTTTGTGTTAATAGGAAACCAAATGGATGCAAGCAGAACAGTTAGGTGACTGCTAATTTATTTAATTTACAACCACCATTTATTTCTTTCCTTGGAATTAAGTCCAGTGTGTCTCTTTCTTAGCTTCTTCTTGCATCATCCAAACTTTATTTGGTCTGACTGTGCCAGGTCCAGCACATTCTCTGCTAGGCTTGCATCTGGGTAATTTATATTAGACACATCAAACAGCTGCTTCTGATCCAGGTCAATGACATTCTTCATAAGAGAGCCATCTGAACTGTCCCTTCTCTCACTAGTTTTAGCAGGCATGAAAAAAAATTTAGCTGATATCTCCCATGTTTTTCTGAAGCTTGGCCTCAGCATATTGTTTGTTGAGTTTCCTACACAAATTACACAACATCCTCCAGCTCTAACCCGATGACTAGCTTCCTTGTTAACATCAATAAATGGAAAAAGGAAAAAGGAGTATGAAGTAAAATCATCCTTAAACAAGGTTTTACTTGTTTATGACTGTCTTTGGATTCGATTTTACAGATTTTCTGCCCTTTTCTGCCTTGTTTCCATATTGCACAGGTATTTATACCCATTTGCCAGCAAATCCAGGTGATGCTGTCCTGTATACACTTTGTAGTGGTATGGATAAACAGGTGGAATAAAATGGATACCTTCAGTACACTGGTTTCAAGAGTGTGAATTCAAGACAATGTCAATGATGAACGATTTTATTAACATAATGTAGCTTTGTCAGTGTGAGGAGGAAAGTAAGTTTGCTGGGGAAGACATTAATTACCTGTACCTATACAAGGGATTTTCAAAAGAAACTGTGTTTAGACAAACTGCGTAGCCTCCTTGTCAAGCTGCTTTCCATCCTTTAGTTGAGATCTAGCTTGGAGGTTTGTTTTGCTTTCTTGTCTTCTAAGGCACTGGATTTGGTCTTCATTAGAAATGGAGACCAGCGTGGGGCTGTGCACTTCCCACCATTTGACCTGCTCTTTACCTCCCACTAACACAGCACAATACTGATTACCTCGGTTAGGCTGGCAGGGGAACTGTGACAGGAGTTCAAGGGTTCTTGAATTGGATGATTATTGGACTTTCTGGCATTTTTTCTACTGTATTGTGCATAGCCCAGCTTGCAGGATTGTACAGATGTGAAATTTAGCAAATACTCATGCAGGAACTAGGCATATGCTTTATGGCTTTTGCTTTCTTCCTCTGGAACATTTAGATTACATTTTTAGGCCTCCACTCTAGTTCTTCAGATAGCAGAAGAGATGGGGAAGTGCTTTTTTGGCATACCAGAAGACTTGGGAAGCAGTTGTGGAACTTTCTGTGCAGTTGTACAGTTAGCACACTTTTCCCATGGCCACAGAAAATCCAAGGCAACTCCTTCCAGCCCTCAGTTCCAGCCAGAATGCCAGCTTGCAGTAGGAGCTTGTTTTTTTCAGGAAATTGCTGTGTAACTTCTCCTTGAAAAATTTAATTTCAGTTAAGAACTTTATCAAGGGTTCAGGAGGCCAGAGCTTCTCACAAACCACAAATTTAGGTTTTGATCTGACAAGCTGTATTTTGACAGCTGAGATGCCAGATCAGATTACACAAAGCAGTATTTTACAGAAAACCATGTCAGAACAGAAACTGAGCACATTTCAACTTAGCATCTTCTAGGTCTTTACATGTAGGGATAAGCATATCCGAACAGTCGAGGGATCCAGCTTATGAGGGAAGGAAAAAGAAAGCTTTAAAGAAATATGAACTCTGCTTTGCCAGCGTATAAGTTCTCTTCTTGACTTGAGGAAAGGTTCCCCTACCTCCACAACACAGTAGTTCTTGCCTGTAGCAGTGGTTATTATTTTAGTCCAGACCACCCACCCTCAACATAAGACTTAGGGATTTACAAATTTAGAAGAGCCATCACATAGAAAGGATAATACAGACCAAAAAATCCTGCATTAGTGGAACACTTTTCAGCAGACTACACCAGGAAATCAAGTGAAAAACAGGACAAAGCAGAAATTACATGACTGCAACAGCTGTTATTAGAATCTGGTTTTGCTTTCTAGGGAATACTTTCTTGGAAAGTTCTGCAAGATAATGACTTTCCATTCAGCAAATACTTCTAATATTCTAATCATGGTACTTGAAGCTGGTATACACAGAAAACATCTAATTCCCCATTTCACTCAAATTTCTTCTATACTAATGAGTGACAGATTTTTCCGGTGAAAATTTTGGCCAACATTCTTTTTAGGTTCTAAATCCCCAGGTCCCCTAAGAAACATGTGGCCAAGCAGAGCCTTGAACCTGCTTGCTCTAATAGAAAAAAATGCTATAGTCACAGAACCACCCTTCTTCTTGGATCATGAATGTACTGGAAATTTAACCCAGGCTTGCACACAGAGACTATGAAGTTGAAGGCAATTAAACATTATCTTAAAAGTAAACACAGTTCTTGGCCATTCTACATCTCAGTTCCTCATTTACAGGAATAATATGGGAGACTGTAGCTGCCTGTCTCATTAATGCACAATAATAGATGTGTTTAACCGGAAACAGGGGCAATGACTGCGTTCCTAAAACCTGCTGCAGGAATGTTATTAGATGGCATTGACTCCCTAGAAATTTTAAGGGTAAATATTTATTAAATTATCCATGACTTGCATGTTCTGATAGGAAGATACAGATAAATACGGTTATCTAATGAAGAACAGTCTACAAACCATGTTGCAGTTTTACCTAAAGACTTCAGTAAAAGCTGCTGGAACTCTGCCATTAAATTCACTGGGACCAAAGTATTACTCTCCTATCTCCAATTACTTAAAATTGGTGTATATCCCAGAGGGTCCTATCTGCTTGGAGTTTGCCCTTAAAACCTCAGGAACTAAACTGAATTGGAGAAGTCAACTGAATTAAGATAGCAAAAAAATTGATTTGCCCCTTGGTCCCATATTTCTGCAACTCTGCTATGATCTGTTTCATTACAGCAGGAAACAAAACTTTGTATTTTGGTGAGGCTATGTAAAGAATCACAAAGGCATAGCAATTTAAAGGTTTTTTTATTGTATTGCACAAGATATTTATGCAATCCATGTAGGTACTGTATTGAAGGATCCACATTTCCCAAAACATTGGCTGTTGCAGCACACATCACAAGCATTGTGAATAACCAGTGCCTTCTTCAAAAATTAAAATAATCAGTTGCAAGTTTAAGCATGTTGTGGAAATAAATGAAGAAAAAAGCAAGAAGTATCAATACATATTTCTTTTCAAACACACAAATACACAATTTTCAGAAGAGCACCAATAATGCCAAGCAAGTATTTTGATGAGATACTGTATGTGTAGGCTCTGCAGTAAAAAGCCAATATGCACACAGAAAATATATATCAACTTTTAAAATAATTTAACCATAATATCTTGCATGTGTCACCTGTTTACAACATATCATTTCATATACAGTGTCAGGCCCAAGCCTCAACTTGTGTAAATTTGTGCATACTTATTTGAAGCAGCTGAGACTCTGGACCAGGTGTCCAAGCTGAAAAAGCCTTCAAACTGTTCACATCTGAATACAGAGTGGTAGTATAAGACCAAGAAACTAGTTACAGTGAAGTTATAACAGAAACGGTACTGTGGAAAATGAATAAAAACATTATCAAACCCTCAAACACAAGGTTCTAGAAAGAGGCCTACACGTAAAGTGATGTTATAATAATTTATGAAAGTGAATAATTATAATCAGTCTCCTTTCTGACACTTAGAGATTCTCATATATTCAGAAGCCCATAGAAGTGAACTAACCAAACGCCATGATCAGTATCAGCCTCAAACTCTGTCTCTCAAGTTTCTGATCATTAATACTGGTACTTAAAAACATTTTCTATTTCCTGAAAATGGTTATTAAAATTTACCTTCCTGATATGAGAATTTAGTGTAATAAAAATCATGAAAAACAATAGGTAAAAAAATAGTATTTTCAGAATATTTTTAGAAAACCCGTCAAACAACTGCGAATACAGCTGATTTTTAAGTGTCTGCTTTTGAACTGTGGTCTTTCGTTTGTTTTTATTTAAGTGAATCACTTATCAAGGAGCAAGGGAGTACCAGTTCTAAGATTTATTCTTGTCCATTACATTGAGGACTTCGTCCAAAAGTGAAGGCCCCAAGTCAAGCTGTAATGAGAGAAGAGAGCCTGTAAGATCTGAAAGGGATTCTTCTGACTTAGTCTTTGTCTTGGTTAGTTCACATGAAAGCCGACTGTCATCAAATAAATCAACTGTTTGCCAATCAGTGCATCGTTCAGAGAAGCTGGAGGAGTGACTGTCGCTACCATTAGTAAAATGCGAAGAACCACCGTTTTGCTCCCACACGTCATCTTTATATGTTTCTCCATCCTCCATCTGTTTACTTTTCTCCTGCAATTTTTCTTCTATTACTGGCTCACAGCTCAGCCTAGGATTTCTCGATGACCTGATGGATTCTTGCTTTGAATTAAATGTCACTGGTGACAATAAGGGCAATGTAAGGGCTTGAGAACCCCCAATGGCAGGAAGGGAAATAGCATTTTTGAGCACTGGTGATGGAGTTTCTGTAAACATGGATTCAGAAGTGCTGTTTGCCCTTAAGAATTCATTGTGGACATCAGATTGGCTAACTCTGGTTTCACCTTCATTTCCAGGCAATAGCTCATAGTTGCCCTGCAAAAAAGAGATGTCTCCAAAAACATCATGTTGTCCCTCTTTTCCAATGTGTATGGTGTGACGAAAATCTCCAAGTGGTGGACTGATCATATCAGGAGATAAGACATCCCTTAGTTTGAATTTCTTCCCTTTCTTATTGTTAGCAGCTTTCAAGTAGATGGGTGTTTTGGCTGGCATCTTGCTCGTAGTTTCCAAGAGAAGTAGTAGTTTTAAAAAGAAAAAGAAAAGAAAGGAGAAGCCTCTTATAAAGTCAGTTATTCTCAGGAGACCTTCAGTGTTATCAATGTTACATCATCATCTTGAACCACTTTTGCACACAAAGTCTCTTTCTTCTGATACTGTGGAGTATGTGAAGGTGAATGTCTTCCACTTCAGATCTTTCAAAGGTAGAGCACAAATGTCGGGATCAGTTAGCAACCAAATGCCCTGCTCCTTCCAGAACTTGAGAAAACCTGCATGGGATACAAAATTAGGTTATCATTAATTTATTTTTCATGGTTCACTCAGATTTGTTTTTAACGAAAACCAAAATTGGTAATGGTACTGACAGTTCCAGCCTGCAGATTAGCTTTATGATGTTGCTTCCCTTGATTAGGCAGGATAAAAGAGTTTAGAGTAACAAGGGCTAGCTAACCTTTTTCTGACTTCACAACTTTTTTTTTTTAAGTCAGAGTTTCTTAGACACAGTTGCTGAGCACAATTGATTTGATAAATATCACTATCTCAGTCTTTGTTCTGGCATTCAAAACACTGGCCTTTGAGAGCACGTGCAGAAACACACTTCTAACATTCGACAACATGAATCTTTTGGTAGATCCAGGAAGACTGACAGAGTCATTTAGGAAACTTTTTCAGAAATGGAGTAGACCCCCTTGCATTAGATAACTTCAGATACCCCCACTTAGTGCTGGAACTCTCACAAACTGTCACCAATAACATTTCCAATACTTGTGCCCATTTAAATGGATAGTTTTAGGCACTTGAAAACAAGTGCTAGTTCAGGTCTTTACAATTCATTAGGAACATCCAAATGGAGATGTCTTGGAAGAGAGTTGTGACTACAATCTTTAGACTACATGAATTCTTCATACCATATAGTTATAGACTAGCCCATGGGTTATGTAGTCCATGAGGCCACAGCGACTCAGAGGTGCTCTGTGCAGCCAAATGAAACTGTGTTTGCAAACCATGTTGTCCTGTTAGAATGTGGTCTTTGAAAACCCTGATAAAGTTAACAAGGGCTGAAAGGCTATTAGGTCAACAAGCTACAGAAGAACTCTTTGCTAATGATTTAACAGCGTATTTCTTCCTTGCAGGAGCAGTTCCTGACTCTTGAGCAACCTCAGAATAAATGCGTTTTTCTCCTGGATACTTTTGTGCTTTCTCCTATTAAGCCCACAGACCACCAGAGCATCACAGATCACTCCTCAGAATCTTCAGCTACTGATCCCTCAACACTTTGTCCATCACCATCCTCACTCTGTAAACGAGCTTGTAGTTTTTGCACAGAAAGACTGTTCTATACAGTAAGTGAAGGGAAACTATGTGTAACAAGGACTACTTTTGATGCCTTTCATCCATACCCTGGCAGATATTTTCCTTCATCAAATTAAGCCCAGTAAGAACCACCAGTTTTAGAACTTAGTACTCGTTACACCCAGACTGTCAAGAAGTATTTAAGCATTTTTGCAAATCCTTTACCTGAAGTAATTAGTTCCTACAGGGGGGCACTTAACTGTGCATCACAAGGGGAGCTGGGAATCTAGCCAGGCTAGTGTTTTGGTTTTCCATTCCCAGCAGATACCTACTGCACTTCAGATAACGTTGAAAAGCTCTCTCCCCAAAAGTACATCAGATGTAAACAGATAAAAGTTGAATTACAAAATAAGCTCAATGTTCAATAATTGATGAGGGCATTTCATACTTTTAAGATCAATTTTGAAAATACAATTGATTGCATCAATCAGTTAAAAGCACTTCAAAGCTTCCTTCTACACAACAAAATGGTACTTCATTAGGATCTACAGAACACGAGGAGATTCATATTACATTCCAAATCTCCACCAACTTAAGTCCATGACAATACTGTAAGACACAAAAGTACCTCCTAAATAAGATCTCAACTTGTGCCACGTGCAATGGGAACAGAACTGATTAGTCAACTCAGTTACCTTGCAGTTTTAAACAGTAAAATTCACAGCATTGTTCCTCCCCCTGATTATCATTCTGCCCAAGACATTTAGCTAAATGTCCTAAACTCTACAGAGATTATTTTCAAACAAATCCAAATGGTGAGGTGGTTTTATGCTTATCTAGTGAACTCAGCTGTATCTCACCTCCCCAAAAAAATAGCCCAAATCCTCTCTTAACTCCTCATTCTTTCAGATCTTTTAATCTGGAATGAATGGCAATGTAACATCAAGGTGGTTTAAAATCATGCCTGTTGGTCACTAGCTTAAAAATGAAAGACAAATCCCAGTTCATTCAAAGTTTCCATGGCTTACACCAGTTTGGATGTGTATCAAAAACCATTATCACTGAACTCCACCAGGAGATTTCAAAAACACCTGAAGGACACAATGAAACATCAGGAAATACTAAAAATAAAGTTTAAAATAACTTTCAGTATAAATAGGCCATTCTGACACACAAGATAAGCACTGTATTTTATTTAGCTCATAGCTCGGGGCAGGGGGGAAATGCAAAAACTCTTAGTAGCACAAACTTTTGGGCATCAAGATCTCCTTCAGTTCTTGCACTATGAGACAGTCCCAGTAAGGGGCAGTGTAAAACCACACTACCTCAGAGGACGCTGCAAGAGTCTGCTATCAAGAATGAAAATCCCTCTCTATACAGCAGTTCCTGTAATTGTGAAGGCCTTGCCTTCCATTTGGCCAGTGCAAGAGGCTCTACACCTGAAGAGAAGAAATTTCACAACTATATGCTTAATGCAAGCATCGTTTTTCCTGCTAAAAACAAAGGCGAGTCTTTCACTAGCCACTCTCTTGGAAATCTGCATATTACACCTCGTAAATAAAAGGCTCTCTCTCCTCAATGGACAGGCTTTCCATGTACAACCTAACATAGGCTTCAGAGCAACTGTATTGAGTTTCTGCATACCTATCCTCTTTGTCAACTACTGCCCAAAGGAGTACAGACTTTAAGCTACTTTGAACAATTGAAATGTATCATAAACCTGGAAATATTCACTTCGCCTAAAATATTGTTACTCATTTAATTTATAATTAAATAAAGAAGAACCTACATCAATATATAACACATGGTATGTATATTAAAAAGTACTTCTTTTACTACGAAAAACAATCAAACTCTGGCAAATGAAGAAAAGCTTAATGAGACTAAGCCTCCAGATCAAATCCTGCAAAACTATAAAGTTAGTCCACAAAATTTTCACAAGAATCCTAACACGCTTCCTGCTTTCAACAAGATTTAATGGAATCACAAGTATACATGGGCTAAAAGAAGGGAGAGAACATGCTGCAATCTTGATACTAGGCCACACAGTAAAGTTCGCCTTGTCTTAAAATGAGACCTTTTTCTGATCTACTGCTGAAAGAGTCTTTGTTTTGACTAATTTCAGCTCAGTAACTAAGTGATTGCATGGCCAAACTGGAAAGCTGAATGAGAAATTACCAGAAAGCCAAAAGGCTACAATCCTGGACTGCCAGCCTACAGTGGAAGACCTTAATTTAAGAGAAAAACAACATGAAAGGATTTTTCTTCTGGCTGAAAAGATATCCCTCTCCTAACGAGATCCAAACATGAGCCAAACCAGAGAAATTTCAACCCAGTGAAAAGCTTTAGTTTGGCTGTAACACTTGCTCATTTTCATTCCTATCACTTCACACTCTCATATAAGTGTTTTGCTTGGTAACAAAGACTAATATTTTTAGAGGTACTTCTCAATCCACCCTCTGTCCACTCAGCAATCATCACCTTCCACACAGCTCAGTTTTCCATAGATGCATTAGTTTATTCCATGGTCCATTTTAAAAGGACAGACTATCAGCAAATATCTCAACAGCTAAGTTTGCAAAGCCAGGGACAAATAAGGGTCAAGGTGCAAAATTTTATTTGTGCACAAATCCCAAGAGACATAGATCCTTAAGCAGTGTCCTAAGCAAAGAAATGGTAGAAAGAAAACCACATTTCCACAGAGCAGAGCCAAAAGCAAGTATGTGCCCTGGGAAGCCTATGGGCTTTCTACAGCCCAGTCCCTTGCAAGGGCTCTGCCTTACAATATCATCAACTAGAAGCATCCAAGCTTTAGAGAAACCCTTTTCTGAAGCATAGTTTAAAATAACATTGAATTATCTTGTGGAGCAAGTCAGGAGGAAAAAACAGAGTCTGCACATTATTTAAATAACCCAATGAAAACACAGTAACATAGCAAAACACAAACTACACAATAAGCTGCTGCAGCTTTTCTACATGAAGTATCTGCAAGCATAGACGAATTAGGCTTTAGGACTTCATTTTAGCTCTAGCTACCAGTAGCTTTCAGGAGTACAAACAAACAGTTGAGGATATCCTTGTCAATGCTGTTACTTTCACCATGCTTGAAACAATACCATATTAAGAAATGTTTTTATTGCTTTTACAGCAGGGACTCGAACTTATGCAGTGACAACACCTGAATACTGGTAAAACAAACTCCTAATCTAACCAAGTCCTCAGGTACAAGAAAAACAGCAGATGATGTTCCACAGAGCTTACCTCTCATATTCCAGCGACTTACATGTCTGTATCAACTATCAGACTCTGAAGATGAGAGGCCACATGTCTGCCCACTTCTAGACTAGGCCATCAGCTCTCTGCCTGTACAGCCACCACCTTCTAAGTAGCTTTAACCAAATCAAGGGGTATAACACTTCTCCCTCCAGATTGTTTATCTAAATTTACCTTGTTTGTAAGAGGCCCAGCCTTTGAATTCATATGTATTAAAGTCCACTTCCCTGATTGGATTAGAAGTCCTTGCCCTTTTTGCTTCTCTTTTCAACAAGGAATTTGCACCTTTGTGATTAAAGCTATGGATTCAATTACTTTATAAAAACCAATCAGGCTAAACACACTTCAGTTCAACTAATTTTCTCCAACTGCAGTCAACTGACTTTCCTTGATCAAATCTAACCTGTTTCATCCTGTTATCACACACACTGTTTAGAAAATGAAGGAAAAGAAACCGAACCCAAATCTTTCCCACAGCTACAATAGCACAGGTCAAGAGCATGCTGTTCATTCATTTCTCCATTGTCCTGAAAATAAATAGATGCCTTGTACAAGTTGTGAAGATGTTTGTTTGTCCACCCTTCTCCACAAATTCCTTATACGTGCAGACTGCATACATTAATTTCTTTCACAGAGGTTAGTCATCAGAGAAGATACACTTGAAGTCTCCTCTGCTCCGATCTGGGTCCTGATTAAAACAATTCACTTTTTTTATGCTTCTACATAGGCTTTTAGCCTTTTCTTCTTCAGACTGAACAACACAAATATTTCAATCTTTCAACACAGGTCACATTTTCTAGAACTCAGATAGATTCCCCCCCAACCTCCTTTTTTGGTCTTCCACCCCTCAGCTCAAATCCTACCTTAAATACGCTTAAAAGCAAACACAATATTTAACATGAGATCTCAATATCTCTCTTAACACTGCATTTTACTTTCCACATCACAGTATGTTTAGTTTGTTGTTCACTATAAACCTAGTTTCTTTAGTGAAGAACTGTTCTCTAGCCAGTTATTCTGCATCTTTTTCTTGATTATGCCCTTGTATGCTACAAGTCTTGGTACTAACTGCATTGCATTTTATTACTTTCAAACACTTCAAATGGGCAGGAGCAGGATGACTTGGAAATTTCATCTTGGCCTCTACAGCATACAGGTTTAGCATCATCTGTGGATGAATAAGCATACATTCAATTCACTCATGAAAATACTGGGCAGTAACAGAGAAGGAAGATAGCCCTGCAGAGTAAGCAAAGTCATTAATTCACTATCAGTCATCTTTGGAAGGGAAAGTGAAATGTAATAAAAATCATATAAGGATACATTTTCATCTCCTTTGCTATAAAACACTTTTTTCCATGTAAATCAAAGACAAACAGTACACCCGCTGTGAGCAGTCCACCTAAATTGCCATTAAGTGCAAGCACAGATAGGGACAGGTTGCATACAGTGTCCTTCTCTCCAGGTATCTTCCATTTCTCCAGCACTCTCCTCTTCCCTCTCTCCTCCCCTCCCCCCCACAACTTAGGTTCACAAATGAAGAAAAAACGAGTTCCTGCTATGAATTTTGATTGTTGACTCCTTTAAACCTTGCCACTTTTCCCTGCTTAGTACCCTTTCAAATAGATCAAGCTGGAGTAAATCATATTAACCAGGGAACACCTTCAACTTTAAGCCATTAAACTACCTGTGCATTACATTGAAATGAATGAAGTAATTCATCTATTTAAGAATCTTCATTTTAGCTTTTAAGAAAAAGAAACAAAGGAAAGCCAACCTAGTCTGATAAAAAAGAAAAAAAGTCTAATTTGAGCAAGTGGCCCCAGTCTTCAGTTGTTATTTTGTTCTTTATCAGTCTGTGAGATTACAAAGGCTCTTTATCAACCAGAAACCTTTATCCTTGCTAAGGTACTTGAATACTAACCAAGTTGTTTCTCAGTCATCCTTTTTGATCGAAGTGAACAGGGGGAATTCCTCATGTGGTGATAGTGAGACAGTAATTTTAAACCTTCAGATACATCTCCCACTCTCTCTTTTGAACTCCCTCCAATTTTCCAACATCTTTTTCCAAGCAGATCAGAATTAGTGACAAGATTTCAATATCATTCTCCTTAATAGCATATACAAAGATAAAAATCACTTTCTTCCCATCATCACTGCCTTGTTTATAAACAAGATCATTTTTCTGCATTTATTCTTACCATCTTACAACAGGAATTCTCCTTTATTTACAGGTTAGCATAATATTACAAACCACTTAAGAATTCTTGGGCTGGTATAATAAAACCAAGTCCTCTGAGTAGAATGAACTCTATTGGTCAAAGTAGAATTTATTACTGTCATCTCTTGGTTCAGAGTGGGCACCACCATTCCATTTTTCAGGATGATTATACACATATATTCATTTAATGGACAAATTCTGCCAGCAAAGCCAGTGGTGGTGCTTGTATTACAGTTTGCCCAATAAAATTCTATTCCTTGAGGGGGTGGGGGGAAGGCAAGCTTTCCAGGTTATCATTCTCCAGCAAATACACTGGATTTACATTCTTTAGGACAAAAAGCAAGGCCATACTTCAGAAAGAGAAAACATTTTATTTGTACGTGCTCTGACTGTCAACCAAAAAATCAGTTGAGCTTTCTTCATCCTCCTCATCAATAGACTTCCTCAACAATGTCCATCACCTGAAAATTTGTACTGCAACAATTTTTTACTTATTTGCAGGCTACTCATAAAAATTCTATGCAGCACAATGCTGTATAAAAAGATCTCTGCATTGTTTCAGTAGAAATGCATTCCTCTTTGATGCTGACTTATTTCTGACATTTACTCTGAGATTGTAAATATTTTTAACACATGTTTTGTTGACATTGCTGAGAACGAACATTTTTAAAATCTGGCTGTGATGCAATGTTTAATTAAATACCTTATAGAGTCTTTATTTTGCAGTTGTGCTTCTGACCACTCATTAGAGTATCTTAAATAATTCCCTTTTTTAATCAAGGAATTTTTTTCACCTTCTAGCAGGTTTCAGTCATAGCTTGCTTTCAGCTTTGAAATGTCAGCATCATTTCTAGAATAATAAAAACCTTCCATTCTTTTCTTCTCTTCTCCAGAGATTTAATGACCTCACTGTATTCTGTTGTTCAGCTCCATGAACAGAATCAAGTCCCTCTTTATTACCTTCTCCTTTGCTTTATTGGCTGGTACATACATATATACAGATTTAATACCACATAGTTCATTGGCTTTCAAAAACTGGATGAGTGCAAGACCATGCAGATTTAGGCATAGGTACATGTCAGTACAAAGTCCAGCATGTTAACTAACACAGCCAGTGAAGGTGAGGTTATGCTACGTCAGACAGACTGCACACTGAAGCATAGTCACACATTTCCTCCCACAAATTCACAGATCAGATGAGCTGATAGCTGGGGACCATAAACTCACAAGCCACAAGATGGATAGGCTTAATAACTTGTCCATCAATTCTCTTAGACCAGAGGAACAAACATTGTGAAATGCAACAAAAAATCTCCACACCCATAGGCACCTGAAGCTTATGTGCCACCTAAAAAAATGGGTAACTACTCTGGTAGAAATCTCATCTGCTAAGGGAGAAGAAAGGAACAGTTTGTAGTCAAAGCAGCTGCCTGACACAGCTCAAGGCACGTTCATGTAATCATTGACACTGCCGTATAGAAGAACTTGGCAAGACGTGGACCGAAGCAGGCAGCACTGCCCCTTTTGATGCCAGCCAGCACTCAGATCACTTTAAGCGGATTATGAATCCACACCCTTTGTAATTCTGAGCAGGTTAGCATACATGGCTTTCTTTTTTGACACAGCGAGTGTAGTTCCCCAGCCAGACTCTACTCTCAAGGCTGGTTAAAGTTTCCACCCTAGATTCCTCACTCCTCGCTGCTGGCTCTGGGTCCTGCACTGCAGCTCCTTGTACCTTGGGCAGACAGACATACAAGCCACACTGCAAACTGGTCACAGCAGCAGTTCTCCCCACTGACTCAATTTACAGTACAGACTTACCAACAGCTGCAGCGTGACTGATGGCAGTGCTTCAAGAGAGTTCAAGCCCAATATAACTATTACTGTCAGAAAGGCATTCTCCCCTTCCCCCCTACTGTGCACACACACTTGACCCCTTATAGGCCAGTTCAGCACACAGAACTGGATGAAAACTAATGACGAAAGAGGTGTAAAATCACAATGCTAGGAGTGAGACTGCAACAAGTAATTTCAATAGCCCAGCTGTCTCTTGAAACATCACTCTTAGAATGCAAGGAGTTCTGGCAGAAGGGACAGGCAATCCTTAACCAACTCTTCTGCAAGGAATAATGTCCATGGAATTACAGTCAAATTTTATGCACTTCTGATGCAAAAAAATGGCTCGGTAGCTCCACTCGCTTCTGCCTTAAGGCTCCCAAGACTGCTGCTCAGTTGAAATGAAGTTTTTCCAACTATAATTAAGATACAGTCACTATTTTTTTAAAAGAATCTCTAGCTTAACATTTCCATAACTGCTAGTTGCTGACAAAAGGCAATCTAAAATAAAAAGATCTTGCAGGATCCCAACAAAACAACCCAACAATCAAACCCACAAAACCCTGAACTCCCCACCTCCAATTCTCAAATACCCTTCATCTCTAAGTCAAATATTCCTTATCATCTCCTTGAAACACACAAGTGACAAAGGCATATCATAATCACCAGTTCTATTATTCAATTCTCAAAGTGCTTCACTTTAAATAAGTATTGACCATCTTAAAGTGGCTGATAAACTAGTTTTAAAACAAACTTGAAGGCCAGAGAGCCCTCTATATGCAAAGGCTAACAATGAGCTAGAGGTACAAAGCTACGAAAAAACAGAAAGTTGCACAGGGCTTACTTGTTTTATTACAAAGGAAAGGATGAATCTTCTGCTCTGTCGCAGTTCTGCCTCCTTCCGAGAGTTATCAAGATAAGATCAAAGAGCATGGGGTTGGGGTAGATGGAAGAAAGGAAAAACTTCAATGGATTACAAGAATCTTCACTGAATTTCTTTTTTTGGTCCAACTCATGCCCTCTTTAAGGAATGGGGCTGAACTCTTGGAGTAAATAGGGCTTCTAAAATTCTGTTATCTAGATTCAATTCCAAGATAATTGTTAATACAATTAAAGTAACTAGTTTAACACCCTTTTATGAAACAAAAGGGGAAAAATAGAAATTATGTCTTCACTGTGAGTTTATTCTGTGAGTTTATTCTATACTTCTGACAAAACAACTCCACTATTTGAAGGCATCATTTGAGCAGAGGTAGGAAACTGGACGAATAAGTGACAGCTGGAAGACATGTTATATCCTGGTGCTGCTCTGCAGCATAGCAGTGGCACCTCAACATGCCCCAGCTGACAGGGATGCACGATGCTGAACAGCAGTGCAGGGGTCCCCACTTCCTCCTGAGACCTCCCTGCCACAGATTTTTGGTTCTGTTAACTTGAGTCGCTCGTACTCAATTGATCAGACTTCTTTTTTTTTTTTCTTTTTTTCCCCCCCCCGGAATATATCAAGGAGTATCAGAGTGCATCCACTTTCTGTGCCAACAGTCGTATTTCACATACTGCTCTTAAAACCTGGCAGAGCTAATCAGTTTAATTTGAAAGAAATTAACATACTCAGCACTTGTACTAGCTAAAGCTAGTTTACTGATTAGTGGCAGGTATATCTTTCAAACTCTAAATCCCATGTATTTAATCAAACTGTCCAAAATACTGAAGTCTCAAATCCTACTAAAACTACCCTCTCAACACTCAGGGTTTTACCTCGGCCACTACTCAGCACCTATCTTCCCATCACTGCAGCCATATTTCAAAAGATAAGTACAGCTCTAAGATGCAGCTTAAGCCAAATGATGAGTGACATGACAGCCTCTGTATAAGGAGACTGGACCTCGAGCTTACATGTGCAGGCAGCATGACAGAATAATTAAATGGGTCAAGGCAGCATGTTGTATCCAACGAACCCAAACAGACCTAGTGTACTGCAAGTCAAGTCCTGCTGTCCTTTGCAGAATTCTGGAAAAGCATTTTGCAGACATTGATTTTTTTTTCCTCTGCATTCTGCAGGGGCTCCTGCTTAGAACTTTGCCTTGAGACTGCAACATAAATCTCTCTGTTTAAAGGTCAATGTTTCAAAGTGCTCCAAAATGGACATTTTGTTTTCAGAAGTAGTGTCAAGGGAAAGCGTACTGGCGGCAAAAAGAAAACTTCTAGTAGGCAGTCACATTAGGGTAATGTAATCATGACTCATGCTCCTCACCCATTTCCTGACTAGGGCTGTGCATGATCAAAAGAAAGGCAGCCACAGTAACGCCGCGGCTCGTTCATGTTAGCTAGCCTGAAAGGATTACAAACGACCAGAAAACAAACTCATTGCAGAATATCCTATTTAAAGCCTGGCATAAACCGGCACCGACAAACACAGTGCCGTAACATCAACCAAAACAACAACTCGCCTTTGTTGCAAGAAACAAGTTACAACTTTCTATGACGAGTTCTACCGAAACAAACTCTCTCACACAAGGTAAATCCTTGGGGCGCCTAGGGAGAGGGCGGGGAATATCCAATTGCTAGTTAGTATCTAAAGAAATACAAGATACAAGGACCTTTTAAAGAGGATCACAACATAGTCCTATAAAACAACTACCTCCTCCCCAGAAAGGCTGTAAAAAAAACACAGGCAAGGGCCAAAGCATGAGCTGGGCTGTCACCTTGTGAGAAAAAGCACTGCAAGAGGCAATTTCGTCTCAGTGTTCGATCCTGTTGGGCAGCCTGAGTGAAGCATGTGCTTAATGGTGCAAATTGGTGCTCATTTGTATAAAGAGTTCTGCAGCAGAAAACAAATTTCAGACCCTTGTTGGGACCTTGGTCACATTTAATTTGTTCCAAAACCCACATTAAGGAAAACCCCCAAATTAATCAGCTATTTCAACAGAAACTAGGCCAGACATTAGGTAACGCAGATGCCAACACCCAACTGCACCTCTCAGCAGCCCTCCCAGGCCAGATAGAATCATAGGACCATTTAGGTTGAAAAACGCCTTTAAGATCATAGAGTTCAACAAGACAACTCCTTTCTCCTCCTCCCACCTCAGAAGCAGAGCCCTACATTTGCAGGTCCCTTTCACTCTCCTTTACAAATGCCAAGTAACTGCTAAACATGCCACTCAACACCAGTCATTGTGTTCCTTATGGTACTTTCGATAAAGAAGATCAAAGACAGAGATCCTGAATCTGGCATTAAATATATAACCATTGTCCATGGAATTAAGACTGATCAGCAGTGGTGTTCCTTTAGGATGCTGCGGAGACCTATACCAGGTATCTGGCAGCCAAATTCAACCATAAGTAAACTACCACCTGACTTTTTAGCAATGCCTCATCTTTCCTCTTGGTAATCTCAGACATTTTTCTCCTCACATAATACAGAGTACTGGGGACAGGTAAGAGAAAAAAATCTGTTGCATAAGACAAAAGTTATGTTTAGGTCTGACTAAACCAACACCAGCTAAATATACTATGCCAAAACCTTATCCAAGCTGCAGTAATTACTTCAGACTTGAGAGAAGCTGGTTCTGAAACAGAGCACACATATATTAAGGCCTTATACTGGATTGTGACACTTTCTGCTAAACTGTTATAGCTCTGTTTGGTCATCACATGTCTTATTTATACAACTCTAACACCCAGAAATGAGGTGCCCCCTTGGGCATGGATGCACCTCTGTATTGACCAAGAATGAGCTGTTACCACATGCTGCAAGTCGTTCATGTACCAATTCACAAAACTGGTACAGAAGGCAGTAGGGTATAGGCAGAAAAATAAAAGAAAGTAATTCGTGGACCTACTTCCCTTTGTAAAGGGCACATTTATTTACCTAATCCTTTAATAAGTAGGTAGGGTGAACTTCTGCCTTTACTGCAGGCTATTTAAAGCAAATTTCCAATGGCTCTTGCAAGCTCCAGGGAGTCAGAATTCAAGTCACTGGAGGAGTGATGTGTTTGTTCCTTAGTGTGGTTTACCATCCTTCAGAAATTTCAGGAAAGATGACATGTTGTAGAGCTCAGTACATACATCTATGATGCTGACAAAAACTTCTGCTCAAACGCTGGGGGGTCCGGAGAGAACCAAACCAAACAAAAAACCCCAAACAAAATAAAACACAGCTACAACAAAACAAAAACAAAAAGCCACCCACAAGACCAGCTCAGAAAACAAAATCAGTGTAAACATGGTCAGAATCCAAGCCACAGAAGTAAGTGGCCAGGTATTCCTGACCTTCTTGTTGTGGGCAAAGAAACTGAGGTCAATGTCCTTGTCCTGACTGCAAATCCAAACCATATCCAAAAAACCACCCACAACATATAATGCTGTAACAATGCATTGGAGTGCATTCATTTAAGGCACATTGTGGGGCTTCTTTCTCTTGTAAAAGTCTGTACTGTTTGTTTTAGCAGAGATAGCCTCTGTAGAAACACAGGGAAGCAACAAACTTCAGCTCCCTGAATTTCAGAATAGCACGGAGACAGCACACTCAAGAACTTTATGAGAGAACTCATATCCGAAGGGGGCATCAGAATCTCAGTGTTGCTGCTTCAGTACTGGACCAGAAGAAATTAATAGATAATGTAGGACCTGATCCACAGACTCTCTGGATATAGTTCACACGGGAAGGAATAGAAATATCATAACCAAAGCACTTTGAAACACAGTCCCAGCAAAAGGTGCATACAGTAACCTCTAGAAGGAAGATATTACCAAACTGACATTCCTTCTTTCCCTCTGTACATGGGGCATTATCCAGATTCAACAGAGGTATGCTCCCTTCTGGCTGCAGAAGCAGTGGGGCAGCATACTTGGGCTCCTTCCTTGAAGCCCAAGGAGATCATTACTGGAGGAAATTATTAAATTGTTCACAAGCAACTACAAAGATCCATGTTAGAAGTGGTTGATCAACACATTTATTGCTATAGTCAGAAAGTTCTTAAGTTAAACCACATCCTTGAGGAAAATGGGATTTTGTTGTTGTTTTGTTTATGTTCACTCAGAACACAGAGGACTAAATATGGTTTATCCTACAATAATTCAAATTAGATAGATATCTTCTTAAACAAAAATCCAGCCACAGACACTGCTGTTAAACTCTTGCCATCCCTGAAATGACCATAACCTATTCACTTTAGAGAACGAAAGTGGGAAGGCAGAGACAATTTAGCATGGGACGAGAAAAGGCACAAACGACAACGAAAAAAAATATCTGCAACCAATCAGTAAACTAAAACTCTCCAAATGCAACACATTAGCAGCTTGCAGTAGAACAGTTAACATTTTATAGTCACCAGGTTCCCAGGTTAATGGCTGCTGATTAAGTTCACACCTCCCAAAGAAAGTGTTTCAGACTGTCCAAAACAAGGCAGGCAATTTCACTCCAGGTGCCTATACAGGCTGAAAGAGCATTACATCTTAAAATGTCAATTTAAAAAAAAAAATATGTGAATACGTGAAAATCCAGAGATACTCTTAATCTGCCTTCCCTTTTGACTGTTACATTCCTGGTGACCTACTATCCAACAAGACAAACTGAGTGCTGCTTTATAATTCAATTAAGCCTAATAAATAATGAAATGTCTTTAATACCTCTTGCTAGTCATCTGTCTTATGCAGAAAACAGACTACTTTCTTACGTGTTTTTCCAGACAGCAAAATATTCTTCTTGGCCTTTCGACTCAAATTCTGTCATTTACTACATATCTGGAAATAGCCATTTGCTCCTTGGTCAGAAACTTCTCTGGTAGCTTTAAAAACAACCAAGATTGACTTTTTGAGTCACTTAAGTCTACATCTTCTCTTTTTTTTCTTTCTCTCTTTTTCAGCAGTAATTGAATCAGTGTAATTATCGGAGGCTATAACTACTGCAAATCAGATCAGAATCAAGACTCTTGCTTTACTAAATAGATGGCAAGATGCAAAAATGGTACATCTGTGATGGAAGGATAGGTCTGTACAATTTGCAATATAGACAGCTCCTCTTCTGCCCAGCACGTCCAACTCAAAGTCAAAAGAATATTCTTCTTTTTCCTGTCATGGGATCTCACAGTAGATCAGTTATGATTTCTTGTATACCAGCTTAACATGTCTGATTTCATAGGAGTTTCTCCCCATTTGTATGCTGTAAAAAGTAGTTTCGCTCCCAAGTCAGACTGATGTAACAAGCAGAAGACGTGGCAATTTTTATTATGGGCATTAGGACTTATGTGAGCTTTCAGCA
>NW_008682109.1:108543-119329 GCF_000695815.1 Acanthisitta chloris
TTCCAGTGGATTAAACTCTTTGCCTTCAACTCATCCATTTCAGTAGGAGAATGATGACCTGAGGAATGAAGGACTGAGGATGAGGGGGAGGAGAGGAAAATTAACAGGTAGATCCTGGAAATGAGAGGAACAGAATGGTCTTGATAAGCTGCGTCCTGGTTTTGGCTCTGATAGAGTTAATTTTCTTCCTGGAAGCTGGTACAGTGCTGTGTTTTGGATTTAGGATGAGAATAATGTTGATAAGACACTGATGTTTTAGTTGTTGCTAAGCAGTGCTTACACTAAGGCAAAGACTTAGCTTCTCACATCACCTCACTGAGAGAGACTGGAGGACTCAAGAACCCAATCAGTTCCAGACAGCACCGAGGGGTTCTTGGGGAGGCCCACTGATCCACGATCCCTTGAAAGATGGGTTAGAGTCACCCAGACTGCCTGTCAGATTTGGCAAAAGCTGTGCAGGGTTGGACTGAATAGGGTACCCAAGCAAGCCTAGGCATTCCCCTGCAATTCATAAGTGAACGCTACTGCTGGATCAGACAATCAGGAAAGGCAAATAATTAACTTGTAAGTGTCTGTCAGTGTGTGTATTGTTTGTTGGTGTTTGAGTCTTGTCATGTTGGTCAAAAGTCAGGAGTGACTTACTGAAACAAAAGATTATTAAATAATGTAATCATTGGTGGTCTACAAATACTCTAAACGAACAAGAGAAATGGCTGGAAAATAGAATATTAAAATATACTACTATATTACAGGTAATGTGATTTTGTAGAAGAGAACGAAAATAGGTTTAAGTTCCTTACGTAGATTTATTCTTTAAGGAACAGGTTCAGGAACCAGTAGAAGAGGTTACATCTTGAGTATGTTTACTCCAGTCAACCAGATTTGAAGCATGTTCCATTATCCTGGTCTGGAATTACTTACAAATGGTAGCAGCTATGTAGAAAATAAGAGTTTGCTTTGCTGGATATGTGGCAACAACTGAGACCCAAATTATAGAAGCTAAACCATTACCCAGAAATACATCCACCCAAAACCCAGAGATAATAGCACTTGTGCAAGCTTTGGAACTAAGTAAAGAAAAATCAGTCAACATATGGACTGACGCAAAATATGCATTCAGAGTAGTCCATGCACATGGAATAATAAGGAAAGAAAACGGACTTTTATCAGCTCAAGGACCATCAATTCAATATAAAGAAGAAATATCTGAACTGTTGAAATTGGTACAACCCAGGGCTGTAGCAATAATGCACTGTAAAGCATATCAAACAGGAACAGCTAAAGAAGCTGTAGGAAACAGATTAGCAGATAGGATAGCAAAGACTGTGGCAAAAAGAAGGTACATAAACTGTACAAATTTTGTTCTCAGGGGAACATGTCCGGAGGAGCAATCCTCCGTGTTCCCAGCGTGCTGAATAAAAGAAGTATCTCCTTACTCGCATCAAATTGGTGTTGGGAAAGTTTCTTTCATCCTGTTTGGTGACAATGTCACTTAGGTTGCATAGCATATAGAATTGTTAAGGTTGGTAAAGACTTTTAAAAATCAAGTCCAACTGTTCAGCTTTAGTTTGCTAGACAAAGCAAGCAAGCAAGAAAACGTACCTTTTTTGTAACAGCGAGAACAAATTACTCAAGCTTATAGGTTCTCTATAATTTGATATTTTGTTACATTCCCACACACACACACTCCTAAAAACTGCCTGTTGTCTAATTCAAACAACTCAGGCAGAACCAGCAATCATACTAACACAGAACTGGGCAACAATTCAGGAAAGGCCTACAGCTTCTCATAGACAAGCTTCCAATGGTCTGTTCTGACTTCTATCATTCAAGATATCAACAGTATTTTCCCTAAATTCATGGTACTTCTCTTAAGAACTAAATATTTTGAAATGCATTTTTATCTAGGGAAAGCCATACTAAATTTTTAGAACCTCTCTGTCCATGGATTGTGTTTTCTTGGCCAAAAAGATGATTACAAAGGTTGAAAGTACAAATCTCCTGGAAGTTATCAAAACAGAGCTCTCATCCAAAGTGTTGTGTTTGGAAAGTTCTAATCTTTCAGCACAAAACAGGCAAAAATAAAAAAAAATTTTAAAAAGTAGCTATCTGTGTTTGACACTACTTCAAATCCTGCATGAAGAACCAAATAAATTCTTTCCTGTCAAACTGTCATGAACAGTTTGAGATCTGCAAGATTTAAAAGCTATTTCTCCTCTGACGCTGTGCAAACAGAAGGACACACATTTCACAGCAACTTAGCCCAATCAAAGTGAACAAAACAAACTTAACATATAGAAGTTAAACTTTCTAACACAGGTATCTCAGAAGCATAACAGTGCAGAATCCATAATGGAGCAGAATCCATGTCCAACTTCAGATACTGAGTTCTAAAGAAAAGCACAATGAAAAAATTACATATGGCTTCCTTCACTTTTACTCAAGGGAAACTGAAATAGTTCTTGATTTTGACAATATAACTGCAATTTATTTTCAAGCTACCTCTCCTATATATTGTTACTACTGTAAAACTTGACTTTGGGACCATGTTTGTACTTTCAGGATATTTACCTAAGAACTACAAACTTTGAAATTCAGAAAGCCCAGTAACTGCTTCCAGCTACCTCACCAGATGGACTGAAAGAACACACTGAATCAGAGCACCTGAAAAGTCATCTGGTACTATTTCAGTTGAGGATCTTTAATGTACACACATGTACACACAGGCAGCTGCTCCTACTTCTGCAGCTACCACACTGTTTTATTACAGAGAGAATACACACAATTTCTTAGATGATGCTGTTTTAACATGTCCACCTACCCTTCAGATGTCTTGGAAGCTTCCATTTTAAAGCCCATTTTCAGACACTGTCATTCAAGCCAACATTTTCTATCCTTCTTCTGCAGCAATCTGTATATGTTTGTTTATTGGGAGGATTAGAAATAGGTGGGAGAATTTTAACCAAAGTTTTTAAACTGGTTCCCTAATGAGACAAAATTAAATTATGCATTTTTAGTCCCCTGCTGTACCATAATGCCCTTTACTCCTACAGTACACCACCCATCAAAATACACAGCACTGCTAACAAGCTCTGGCACTTCTGTACTTTTAAAGCTAGTCCTGACCTTAAATTTTGTACATGAGAATGGATCTTTTCCTGTCACTGTGAATTACCAGGACAGTCAATTTTAAGGTGTTAAACTGTATAATTTTTACACGATCCAGTGGCTGTAGTGTCTGCCACCTAAAACCTTGCAAAATACTCTCTTTTAAAAATACCACCCCTCCTGCTTATGTTGCTCTATCCCCACAAATCACTTGGGCAGGAACTAACCATCAACCCAAATTCAGAGGAAGGACAGAACCTCTCCATAGGAATTAGGAATGTGGAACCAAGAGACGGAGGACAGTGGAAGTGGAGAAGGGATTAAGAGTTATGCATAGATGCAAGGAGCAAGGGCATGTAAGTGAGCTTGATGAGGGAAAATTAGCTGGAATTTAGCAACAGGACATATTTTCATGTCTAGATTGCTCATTTGGGCATTGAAGCTTGCTTCTTTCCTCGCAGATTCTTCATCTTTATGCAGATTACATCTTTGTATTTTCAGAGATTTGAATACACTTAAAAATTTACACTTGAATGGATATACTGTTCATACCAAAGGCAGTGTCAAAAAGCTTCCAGCTTCACTGTTGTCGTTCATTAGATGCTACTCCTGTCTCTTCCTCCTATATGGTTGTCAGGGCATATCCCAGCAACTCAAATGTTACACCATGCCACAAAACACCTTATTTACAATGTATATTCCTTTGGCAAAGTAGAGGCATGATTATAACCTCAATGTAAAAACTACTATAACTAAAAGTGAAATTAATTCTTAGACAAAAATCCAAAAACTCCCCAGTATAAATTGCTTGATAGTTCACCACTTTTTTTTGGAGAGGTAGGTTTTATTTTTGCCCTCACAAATTTCTTTAGGAACTCCTACAGATTCATAACCTTCTTGGACTCCTGCTATTTTAACTTTTCTTCTTTGAAACCAGAAGTATGTATTTTTTATGAGAGCTGTACAGTCCACTGCCATGAAATGGATTAGTTTGTTGTCTTTGCAGTTGACCTTAGGGAATCTTATCTAAAAGACTCTGGAGGCTGAGATGGGTATTCATCATGCCTGAGGGTACATAGAGACAAAACCAGAAGAAATACAGCCTCCCTCCCTATTATAATCATACCATGCAAGCTGGGAAGGGTCATACAGGAACAGAGCAGCTGCCATACAAATTACTGGTCTGCTCAGTCCACTATCTTGTTCCTAACAATAGATTTTCTATTCAGCTTGTACAACTTCTCTGTACCATTTATTACTTTGCATATCATTAATAAGAAACAAGTAAGAGCAGATATGATAACAGTCACAATCCAATCTTTTCATTTAAGGTTTTCATCAGACTTACTAGATGCTACAACTGCCTTCGAGGGAAGATAACCAAATTAAGCAATGTTTTCCTATAAATTTGTATTACTGTAGCATCAAAGCCCTAATCACAAGCAAGCTGTCTAGTATAGTAAGAATTATGCAAAGTTACAACAACAATAACTCACAGAAGACAGTTCTTCAGTTGTTGCATCTCTTGGGGCAAGAAATCCTTAGCTTTACAACTGAATCACAACTGTTGTGAGCATCCTATTTCACCTTTCCACTCCAACTGTTTGGACAGAAGTACAATTCCATATGCCATATATACTGCCTATACGTGGGCACACTACACCATTCTTCACATCCATATTTCCATCTGGTATTTAAACATCTAAGCAGAAGAGACCCCCAGATGCACTACATCTTATCCTCTCATGAACCCTGGTTATTATTCCAAGGTCATCTGCTAGAGGAGCCACAAGCAACAAACAGCTTAAACTTGGTTAAGAGCAGCAATCTTTCGTGTCTGGAGCAGAAACATGTGAGCTGCATCTGACATGCAGGTTAAACAATGGCATTATTCTTTCCTTTTCCCTCTTTCACTCACCATGTAGCTCTCCCACTGCTCAAGTCTTCCTTAAATTGGGCTAACCCCCAAGACTATTTGTAGGAGCCACACATCCTTAAAAGGAGGGAAATACCAGACTACACAGCCACATACCATCCTCCAAATGAATACAGACAAGTCATGCAGAAGGTAAAGGAAATTGCCTCTGCAAGGGCCACAAGTGCTGGGGAGAAATGGCATGGCTGGCCTTTACATCACACTACAAAAGGCAGAACCAGCATCTTCTTTTTCCTTCATCCTCATTGTGGCATGTGCAGCTTTTAGTGTCTGAGATAGTTCTGGTTTTATTCTTCATGGTTACAGAAACATGCACTCTCAAAGAACCAATGAGTCACATTAATGCTTCAAATGACGGGAGCTCATAAAATGCAAACTGATTAAGCTATCACTTGAAACCTGAATATTGAGAAGACTGACCTAATTATTCTCTGGAAATAAATTTTAACCAAACTGAAACTATGCTTTAGTTCCCAAAAAGACAGTTTATCAAATAATCAAAAAAATAAAGACCAAAAATCAATATTGATGGCCATTCCCCAAAAGAATTAACAATTAAAAGCAGTGACAAGAGGCCTGAACAAGATGCTGTTCCTTAATGGTGGTCTGTCACATTGAAGATAGAATATTTATGGTGTGTGCATCTTGAGCACAGCAAAGGGGAGAGAAAAAGCAAACCAAAACATTCACCTTAAACTCCACCACATCTTGGACCAATCTTTGCCTGAGTTTCAGATCTAATTTATCCAATTAATGAATAAACAGAATGAAAGTCAAACTAAATAAAGATATACACTGGATCATATTAACTGAAGCAAGTTAAGAGGTTTCTAGAAAATACATAGACCTTAATGAAAAAGATATATGTAAACATACAATTTAGGCTTTACTTAAGTGGCACTGGAGATACACACAAGAAGGAATAAAGAATGGAACTTGTTTCTGATCACAATATCTTGATGGATACAATTTAAAAGGTTAGATTTAGGAAGAAAATAGAAAAAAACATGGAAAATTTTTTTCTGGTATCATAAGGACTTTTTTAAGGTTCTAAAAAATCTACTAGTGCTGCCATATGCTTCCTGACAACATACATGAAATATGGGGGAAAATAAACCAAAAAGCAAGAATGTCAACATAGGGCAAAAGTCCCCAGCATCACTCACATTACATACCTGTACATCACTTGGTACTGGTGCATCATCACTCAAGTATTAGAAAAAAACTACCACTCAAAAATCTCTATACTACACAGCAACTGACTCAGTCATATGGCTTGAGATAGACACTTTCTTAAAAGCCAATAAGGAGCTTTACTAGAATAGGAGAAACAGACAAAGTGTTTTTCAAAGCAAAAAGATACATCAGCCTCTTCTCCACTAAAGATTTACTATTCACACTCTCACAGGTATCAGGCTTTCTCCTTGTGAAGATCGTGACAGAGCTCTGCTGGCTATAAAGCTAGTTTCACAACCTCTCTGGAGAAATGCTTCATAGATGCTGACTGTGGTGGCAGCAAAGCACCTTTGATCTTCCTTGCAGAGTATCACTGAGAATTATGAACCCCATAATTACAAATATCATATGTAGAGCACTAAGGTTACAAAGTCAAAGATGCAAAGTTAGAAAATTCCAAGATTACATTACTTTTGCAACCATTGTTTGGTTCCTTCACCATCTGCACCACACACAAGGACTGACAGAGCAAGACCCTCAGCTTTAGCCCAGAATTTCAAACAAATTCTCTTTTAGCTACTTCTCACCTCATTCACCCCCACATACTGTTTAAGGCAAGAGGGCTATGAGAAGTAACATGACCATAATGCAGTTATATATGTATCACCATTTTCTACAGGCTTTTGTCAACTTATGGATACTTGCCTTTGCCAGAATAAAAGGCTCAGGGTCTTGGGGTTTGCTTGACTTTATTGTTATACTGTACAGACTTCGTAAAAAGTTAACTGGGAAAAAATAATGATATTTCAGACTAACAGTTTGCTTTTACTTACTATTTTTATGGTGGTGTCTAATATTCTAATAGAGAAAAAAGCCCACATTTGGAATGAAGACTCAACACCTGTTTCCTTTGTTTAAGGCACAACACAAATACTCAGCTACATGTAAAACTTGTACAGCAAAACAGTGAGAAGGAGACTTGAAACATCTGGTATTTCAACGGGACAGAAAACAAAATACACCAAGCCCTGCATTTTACATCTTCCTAGCAAACACATGAAGCAGCATTTATTTTTAGAAAGTTCTCTACAGATGACTTAAAAATTAATTGCCATCTAAATGTATCTAAATAAGCCTGCAGACCTGACTAAGCAAGTCATACCTAGTTTCAGCTAGTCATCAGCACTTGTATCTCCAAGTAAGGTCAGCTGCTGTTTACATGTAACTTTACATGTAAAGTTCACTTAGCTCGTTCAGAATGAGACCCAGCACAGTAACTCACAGAATCAGTCCATTTAATTTTTTATCTAGCTTGTTCCCGTTGACCTTTATGACAGAAATCAAAGCAGTGTATCAGACTTGGTGAGCTTTCCCCTATTATTCAGTGCAAGTAAACAGCATGAACGCAACATTTACATAGTTAAGTTGCATGTTGTCGTGCCACAGGTAATGGAGGTTGAAACCCTTAATGTGGCTCCCTGGCATTCATGAGATACTAGTCATCAGGTTTTAAATGGATTGCGTAACTTGCCTAATTACAAAGATAAGCATAACAGTAATGCAAATTACTTGTGCTAAATATACATCTCAGTAAAATGGTCTTGCATAAAAAGCTACTAAGATCATGAAGATACAATTTAGTTTGAGTACTCAAAAAAATCACTTTCACAGTTTCTGAGCTTTAGGTACTAAAAAGTGCTACTTGACCGCAGGGTCAACCTGTAAATGGCCTGCAAATGGCTTATCTACCACCTTTAAAAAACAAAAACACAACACAAAAAGGAGTCAAACACATTCAGCAGTTTGCTAGCCCCTCAAAAAGAAAAATCTCACAGTTGCTTACAAAGATTAACTACTGTGTTCTTGTAGACTTAACTTGTGGCAAACATTTGTTTCTGTACTTGACTATTTATTCCATAAATTTCAATGAAACCTAAGTAAAGGTATATTTATATCTTGTCGCCCTGGCCAACTCTGTGCATTTGCAATCACCTCATTTTATCTTGGCAGTGTGTTTCTGAAGCTTTACTGGGTCTTGATTCAACCCTTGAAGTATAAGGAAGCTTGTCTTCTTCTCAGCCAGTTCCAGCTGCTCCTGTTAGACTCACTTTCCCAGCAGTCATGATGATGAATCCCTTTCTTTGTTCAATAACATTATGAATGTAAATACAGAATATTGTCAAATATTGTAAGCAATATCTGCATGAATGTTATCCAGAAATCTTTGTTATTTTAGCATAGCACTAGAAGTAGATCTCATCTTCAGTATGAGCTTTACCTGAGCTTGTACTCAGTAGTTGCACCTTATTCTGCCACCCTGCCTCACACAAAAGCCTGGTCTGTGTAGGTGGTGCTTCAAATCCCTTCTCACTGCTCTACCCAGACACATCCCTTGGCACCAGCAAGCTGCTTTCACTGGCTAGTAACTGCAGAAATCATTTAAAAACTTCATCCAACACCTGAACACAATTCTTTCCATATCCTCCTTTAAGTTCAGACTTGAGTTTATTTGGGAAATTCACCTTGCTATCACACAAACAAACAAACACACACAGGATATACCTTCAGCTGACTACCATCCCTGTAAGTGTTGTACCTGTGGGGACACCATGGCTATAGGCTACAGACCACCCAATTAGTTCACTTTTACCACAGGGGGAAGGAGAGACTGCCAGTTCTCCACAAGATGGTTCAGATCTTGAGAAAATATATTTACTCCGGCTTGATCATGACAAAAGGGGGGAAAAAAAACAAAGTGATGCTTTTTTTGTTTGTTTCCAAGAAAAGTAACATTTGCACGCAGGAAGGTGCAAGCCTGTGGTGTTTTACATCATTATGAAAGGCCAAACAGGCACCAAGTGACCTGATCCACAGCAATTCTGTCAACTAGGGTGAGGAACAGGAGAAAGAACTGGTCAGAGAGCATCACTGAGTTCCTGGTTGAGTTCCTTGCCTTACTGGCAAGAAGTGAAGGAGAACTTGATGGTAAATTCTGCATAGCAGAGGGAAATTTGTTTTTAAATGCAAGTTCTCTTCCTGCCCCAAACTATTTCTCAAGACTTGGGCAAAGGACCAGAATTTCTTCTATAAGAGGCCATCTAGCTTAGAAGACTATAAACCAAAGCTGCATACCTAATTATGAAAAGCTGAGAGCAAAACATGTTTTGCCATGAACTGTGGCTTTTGTTGGTTACAGTAAAGCTGATATAAGTGGTTTGGAACAGTTTTAGACGCCTCTTTGAAGTCAATGTCACATTTAGCCACAGCAGTCAAATAGGGATGGTGCAGAGCCATGCTGCCTCAGGGAAAGGGTGGCTCTGGGCTGTCTCTTAGGTGATATTCATCTCTTTCCTTTCTAAAATTCACCCAGACCACCTCCTGGTGATTCTGGCCGGCTATACCAATCACAGAAGAGAGGCAGAACCACAGAGGTAGTTTCTGCAGCCTGATTTTTCCTTCTGTGGATAGACACGGTGCTCCTGAGAGAACAGTAACTGTGATTATCTTTAATCTAAGGCGAAGATAGGCTCCATTGTTTCCTTCCCAGATACTGTTGGCTTATGCTGAGGCCAGGAAAAATCATTCCCTTTAGTACTATCCTACCAACCGAAGAACCTGCTCAGTTCCTCTCCTCTGCCTGCTCTAATACAAAACAAATGTTCCAAGCAAGGAGTGCCTTGAACATAGGAGTTTTCTCTTTCCTGAATGCTTTTGCTGAAAGACTATTTTTAACATGTCACAGAGCTCAAGTAAATATTAATGCTAACGCTTAAAAAAGGCTGAAGCCTTTCAGTAGGACACTTTAAAAATAAATCCTTGCAACAGTAATCACCTGCTGATACATGCTTTTATGTTTAGCCAGCTGCTGAGATGACACATCTGTCACGTCTTGCTTCCAGAACTGTGCTTTCCTTTTCTGTAAGGAAGGAGAAAATTCTGCTCCTGGAATTGCACTATCATGACGCCTTTTTTGGTATCTTTGTCATTCCTCTAAACATCTAAGCCACGGCACATGGATTAGAAGACTTCTGGTACTGTGCATCTTAAGAATTGTTCAGCTTTAGATTTTAACACCTTTAACCTTCTGATTTTTTCCCCTACATTTTGCTGAACATACTAAAAATGTATTTGCAACTGAAAATAATAGTCTATGTGTGAACAATTTCACTCCCAGGAGATCTCCTTGACTCCCTCCCCGAATATTTTTCAAAGGAAAGCAAGAGATCAGGATCATATTTGTTACACTATACATTTCGCAATAAGTCCTCTTCCTATTTTTAAAATAAAACACCAACCTAGAGTGACGCAAGTCCAAAATTAATTACTTTCTCTATTTCGGTCTCTTTCAAAATTCCACTGAAAATAAATCAAGTCCTTCTTATTAATCTACAGCCCGCATTTCTCCATCAGCAACCCAACACAAATTCTTATTCGACTTCCCGAGTTGAGCTGTTTGCTCCGAGCGCAGCATCGCCCGGCGCCGCTGACCTGCCCCCGGCCCAGCCCCGGCGGGCGCGGCGCACTCGGTTATTCTGGCTCCGCACGGGCAGGAGCGGCGGAACGGGA
>NW_008682110.1:0-818 GCF_000695815.1 Acanthisitta chloris
TGCAGGATGCTTGAAACAAGGAGATCTAATGTAAAAGGGCAGTAAATTACCCACCCTTCTGCTATTTGAACAGATGAGGGAGGTGAAGGGGAGATTAGAAAAAAAAAGAAAAAGTGAATCTAAAAAAGCTAGGCTATTTGTTGACACTTCTTAGATACAAAGGCAAAACTCATGTACTCCTGCTTCGCCTTTTACAACAGCTTGTACCCTGCTGCCATCTGATGGAGGATTTTTTAAAGAGAGAGAATTGATCAGGCACCTAAATGACGTCAGAGAAAGGAAACTAGGACTCTGCAAGATGCTGAAGCTGAGCAATCATACGACAAAATAAAAGCTCAACATTGAGACATTTCTGCAGTCACCTTCTTCACCCTTGTAATCCTTCTGAAAACCGAGCCTAATTATTTATTATCATCATTAACTTCCAGCAGTTAGAGACAAACGCATTATTTTGCAGCAATACTATGTATTGTATACATTATTCTTTCCACTGAAACACAGAGTTGATACTTGATCTGCCACAGTTCTGCACAAACTCTACAAGGAGGAAATGAAATAAAACAGCCATCAAAGGGAAAGTGCTGTCATTCCTGCTGTGCTCCATTTTATGTCAATGGGAAAGTTGCAACTGAATCTTTAGAAAGGGTATTATCAATCCCATATCTGGCTAGCAAAGCTGACACAAAGCAGCAGTGATAAAGAACAGCAGCCAGTGAACTAAAAGCAATAATGCTGCAGACAGAATGTTTTCTTAACCTGCTGGTCCCAGGAGGTGATACATATAAATAATAGGTTTGTTTACTGAAGATATGATATTT
>NW_008682111.1:0-431 GCF_000695815.1 Acanthisitta chloris
AGAGGCTTCCTGACAGGTCCCTGGGATGATCTTGACAGCTTTGCAGAGATATAGGAAAGACAAAGGCAGGAGGAAAGGGATGCCAGGCAGAGAGATTTAGGTTGGGTCCCCAACTCACAGAATCATAGAGTCATCAAGGTTGGAGGAGTCCTCTTAAATCATCAAGTCCAACCATTAACCTGTCACTGCTGGAAGCACTAAACCCTAAACCAAACCCTCCAGCATCAGATCCAGACACCTCTTAAACACTTCTAGGTATGGTGACTCCACCACCTCCCTGGGCAAACCTATTCCAATGTCTGAACACCCTAACAGGGAAGAAATTTTTCCTAACATCTACTCTGACTCTGCCCTGTCTCAGCTCAAGACCATTCCCCCTAGTCCTCTCCCTGCAGCCATGGCAGGAGAGACTTCCCCCACCTCTCTCCCGC
>NW_008682111.1:664-11511 GCF_000695815.1 Acanthisitta chloris
CCCTTCCTGACATCATGTGCCAAAACATATTATAATGTGAATAAACTCATCTGATTCACAGTCCTGCTGCCCTCTGCTGCCCTTAATGCAGTCATCTTGGAAGTCTTTTTGAGTTTTAAGTGCACATGGGGCAAGATCACAAAACTCATCTCAAAAGGCCACACAAAGCCCATCCTGGAGAAGACACAGGTGGCAGGAAAGCCCCTAGGGTGCACAGACATCCAACAGCTGCTGCTATGAGCATCTGGATGTACATGGTTCACTTGCTCTTTTGGTTTTTGCCCACATTTTTTCAGAGAGTCAACATGACACAGCATGGGACATGTCTGAGGTTTCCCTTAGGGCAGGAGATTTTTGGTGTAAGAGATTTAGAGATATTCTCTAAATCATAGAATCATACAAGGGAAGGGACTTTAAAGATCACCTAGTTCCACCCCCTGCCATGGGCAGGGGCACCTTATACTAGCTCAGGTTGCTCCAAGCCGCATCCAACCTGGCCTGGAACACTTCTAGGGAAGGAGCATCCACAACTTCTCTGGGCAACCTGTGCCAGTGCCTCACCACCCTCACAGCAAAGAATTTCTTACTTATATCCAATATAAACCTTTCCCTCTTTCAGTTTGAAGCTATTCTCTCTTGTCCTGTCACTGTATGCCCTTGTGAAAATACCCTCTCTGGCTTTCTCCTGGGCTCCTCCCTTCAGGATCTAGAAGACCACAACAAAGTCTACTCAGAGCCTTTTCTTCTCCAGGCTGAACAACCTCAATATTCTCAGCCTTTCCTCATAGGAGGGGTGTTTCATCCCTCCTGAACTTCTATTAGTGACCAGCCTGTGTGTGTAAAGCATGGGATGCATCCCAAATCTAGGAAGAAATGACACTTGTAATAACCTGACTTTGACAAGTATCAGTGATGTGTAACATGAGTATTACCATCTGTTGACTGCTGTGCATTGTTTGCAGCCTCACAAAAAACTGAAGTTGATGACAGACATAAACCAATTTTAAGGCAGATGTTTACCTACTTTAACACACTTCTGCTTTTCCATCTCAGTTCAGTCATGCTGATTCCCAGCTCAGAGGAGCAGATCCTGCAGACTAAGGGCATGGCCAGTGGGATTAATTTGTGCATGCAGATATACCTGCCAGGGTTTCCATGGTAATGTTTTGTCATCACCAATCTGCTCTTCAGCAGTCTCCCTAAATAATTTGATATCTTCTCCAAACTGGCAAGTGTTGACTTGTTTTGTTGCATTTGATTTACTGGAAGGAAGGGCTGTACAGCTTAATACTACTTAGAGTGGTATGTCCTGCAATCCTCAAATACAGTAGTCATAATGGTACCTCCAAAAACAGAAAAGAGAGGGTGTTGTGAAAGTTCAGGTCCCTGTTCGGGCGCCATTCTTCAACAAGAGGGAAGAGCACTTACTACACCAGATGCAAGAACAGGGCATGTTGCTTACCCAGACTAGCAACATGAGTAAGGATGTTTTTCCTTAATGCAGTGAGGAAAATGCAGTTCTTGACTTTACTCTGTTTATTTCAACCTATTTTCTGCCACAATTCACACATCTGGAGGAAACAGGGTAGAAAAAATGGAGTGTGGTGCTATGCCAAACAGCATCTTTGTAGATAAATACCGAGCTTTGACCTTCATAGAAGGTTGTGGGTATTGTACTGTTTGCAAACACCAGGCTGGAATACTTTTGTCAAAATAGGAACTGGAAATGCAACAGGTTCCTGCATGGTGAACGTGAAGACTTGTATTGCTTTCGTGGTGTATTGGCAAGGTTTTGGTAGTGGGGGACTACAGGGGTGGGTCCTGTGAGAAGCTGCCAGAAGCTTCCATTGTGCCTGATGGAGCCTCTAATAGTGGCTCCCACAAGGGGCCCCTTCTGGGCACCAAGACCATCAGCAGTGCTGGGAGCACCTCTGGGATAACCTGTTTAAAAGGAGAAATAAAACCTGTTCAGAAGCAACAGCAGCCAGAGAAAGGAGTTAGAATATGCAAGAGAAACCTCTCTGCAGACACCAAAGCCAGTGAAGACGGAAGGGGAGGACATGCTTCAGGTGTCGAAGGAGAGCTTCCCTTGAAGCTTGTGGTGAAGCCCATGGTGAGGCAGCTGGCCCCCTGCAGCCCATGGAGGTCCATGGTTCAGATATCCACCTGCAGCCTGTGGAGAACCCCATACCAGAGCAGTAGGATGCCTCAGGAAGAGACTGTGACCCTGTGGGAAGCCAGTGCTGGAGCAGTCTCCCAGAAGGACCTGTGGCCCTGTGGAGAAAGGAACCCATGGCAGGGGGGTGGGACTAGGTGATCTTCAAAGTCCATTCCAACCCCTTAAATCTGTATGGAAATGCTGGGTCAGTTTGAGGATAACACTCCCTGCAGGAGTGTTTCCCTGCAGGAAATTTGCAGCACATGTTATGATTACACATTGCAAACTTTTCCACAAAAGTGGCATTTCATGTTCCCAGGCCCTTGTGGCTGAATGAAGGAATACTTTTTCTTCCCAGCTTCTAGCACAATAACTTCCCTTTTAACTTGCCCTAGTCTGAGCTGCAGTGACTAGGCATAAAGACTGCCACTGGGTTATCTCTTGCTCTCTTAACTAATATTTCCAGTATGTCACATTAATTGTGTACCTCTTACAAAATGTTGAAGCCTATTACAGTTTCCTCAACTTACACAATTCAAATCTTTCTATAGATTTTGTTAATTGAATGGAGTCAGTAGGAACAAGTGAACAGTTTGCTGCTAGTCTTGTTGTTTGGAGAGATTTTTACAAAGAAGGTACTAGAAAATGTTGTTTTAGAGATGTCTTCTCTAATTCAGACTGTGTACCTTTGAGATGCTGTTAGCTGTGATTCATTTTCAAAATCCATGCCTAATCCAGGCAGTATTTTCCCTTATGTCTAATAAATATATCAGTTGAAAAATGCTTGCAAGAATTTCACACTCTGCCAGGGTCAAATAGAATCCAAAACACTTTAGGTAGTAAAGAGATAGAGCTAGAAGCAGAGTAGTTCAGCCAATAGATGGCATTTCAATGGACAGGATACATTATACTCCTCCATGGCCAGCACGTTTGTTTTAAAAATCCATCCTGCTTTCCTTATATTCCATGATGGTTAAATAAATCTGCCTTCTTGGGAAGTGGCTAGCTTTGCATTCCCAGGTCAGGTGAATGGTGCAGATGCTCAGGTATCTGTTATTCCTGAAGAGAACTTATCCATTTCAGTCCATAGACCCGTTTAGAGGTATGACATGGCTCTGGGTGATAACACACCTAAGTGTCATTGCATTGTTCTGGTGCTTGCAGTCACACTGTCTAACCAGTTCTTTTAGAGACTGAAGGTGATTAAAAGCACTGACAAAAAAAAATGGACACCATGGCTCTTGACAGTTCATGGGCACTGTGGTGGATGTGCAATGTGCCATCCCGGGGCATTCCTTCAAGAATTCAGTGCATTTTGTCACATCACCACCTCTCTCACATCTAACCATCAGCACACAGAGGTTTAGGGAAGGGGTAGGAGGTAATCCACCAGTACTACCTGAGCACATTGAGTTCCCTCTCCTCGACTGAGTCCTGGTTGCACTAAACCTGGGATATTAGTGATTTAGGTGAGACCGAATCTAAGCTCTAGAAACTTGTAAGGGAATGGAAGGTCAACCACAGGTGTTAATTAACTTGATTCTGTGTATCCTGAGAGGGTCTCTGCAGCTCCAGTCGTGGTGTTATCTCAATGAGATCAGAAATGTTTCGCCCTCAAAGAAAGGATCAGCTGTTTCCATCAAGATATGCTGAAGTTGCCCGTGGGTCAAAGAAGTGTATGGGTTCAGATTCATAGATTTTTGGGGCTGCCAGAAAAGGCTTTGTCACCCCTAACAGTCAAATGCTTCAGCTACTCTTGAAGCCACATTAGAAATTCACTTTGCCCAGTTACATGGGGTCACCTTGGCATGCTCTCCTCACTGTTTGCTGATCAAGTGGTCCGTGATGTGAGCAAATACACAGCAACTCTACCCCTAGAGATAGGTATCCCTCATGGTCCACCTTGCAACAAGGACAGCCAGGTTCCCAGGTCTTTGGCCCTGGAGCAGCTCACTAAATGGAAGGATCCAACAGAATGCCTTCTGAGTGCTTTAGAGTCATATTACTGTGATGCAGCTTATCATACAAGCTGAGATGAAGCCAAGTAGCACAGTGCTCCCATCTGCCCCTTCTTGGAGAATTTCGTCAGACTGAGGAGAAGTGGAGAATCATAAAATCAGAGAATTAAAGACTGTCTAGTTCCAACCCCAGAACAGGTTGCTCAAGGCCTTATCCGAACTGGCTTTGAACACTGCCAGGGCTGGGGCAGCCACAGCCTCCCTGGGCAATCAGTGCCGGTGTCTCACCACGCTCACTGGAAAAACTTCTGCCTAAGATCTAGCCTAAATTTTCCCTCTTCCAATTTCTCCCCATTACTCTTTGTCCTGTCACTACAGCTCCTAACAAAGAGTCCCTTTCCAAATTCCCTGGTGCCCCTTCAGATCCTGGAAGGTGCTATGAGGTTTCCATGCAGTCTTCTCTTCTCCAGGCTGAACAGCCCTAGCTTTCTCAGCCTGTCTTAGGGAAGATGCTCCAGTCCTCTTAGCAACTTTGTGGCCTTCTCTGGCCGTGCTCCAACAGTTCCATGTCCTTCTGATGTTGGGGACATCATGACTGTATGCAGTACTCCAGGTGGGACTCACAAGAGCAGGGTAGAGGGGAAGAATCACCTCCCTTGACCTGCTGCCACACTCTTTTGGATGCAGCCCAGGACAGAGCTGTTTTTCTGGGCTGTGAGTGCACACTGCAGCTCATGTTGAAATTTTCATCAACCATCAGTCCCCAGTTCTTCCCTGCAGGGCTGCTCCCAATCCACCAGAAAAGATATCACACTCCTCCTGACTGAGGGAAAACTAAACAGTGACTTGGCAAAATTCTCAAGAAAGTCTTGTCTCTCCCCTTGGCTTTAGATTTAACAAAATGTGTATTAACTTCTCCTGTCTGCTCAGATTCAGAAAAGTTCACCAGAAGTGCAGATGAATACTAGTTGTGGGGAGAGGCTACCCACATGTGTCTAACAGCAATCCTTTGTATTTAGTTGTAATTTCTGTCAAAGATTCATATCAAGTCTTGCTTTTGTCACACGGGGTTCACAATCCCCTAAATTAAAGCCAAGGAAAGGCTTGGTTTTAATAGTAGTTTTATGGATTAGAGATATTGTCTGTGTATTTCCATTTTCAATGCTTTGATTTGCTGCATTTTGCAGCTTATTTGTGTTTGAACCATCTTTTTCCTGCCTCCACAAGTTGTGGCCTCCTCTGTCTGATGTAATCCAGTGTTTTCTATGACATGTTGTGAATAAATGTGCTTATATTTGTCTTTCTTGTGTTTGGTTTACATTTACCTGTGCGAAATAGATACATGGGCCCATAATGCTGTGCTTCTCTTTACAAAGCAATTTGTTTTGCTTCTTCAGTGCCCATTTGTATCAGGTTCTTGATGAAGGACTAAAGGAGCAGGTACCATAACACCTTCATGAATTCCTAAAAGTCTGACTGCACTTTGTGAAGAGAATGGAGTGAACAATTCCAAGTTTATCTAACTGTACAAATCTCAAGCTGCTCTGATCTAGAGTGGAGTGTGATGGCAGCATGAGCCCCCAGGTGGCATTCTAACCTTGTTTTTCTAAACCATTTGTTTTCATAAGGAATGGATCTGATTCTTTTGTTTAAAAAGAAATTTTCTTCACGCTCATGGGAGATTTAAACAAAGAAATTAAAACCATCATCTGATTTTTTTATTACTTTTTTGTAAGTTTCCAATCTGTACATGTTTTGGTGATTCAAATGCAATAACCTCAAACCCAGCTTGAAATCTGATAGATGTTTGATAGAATCATATATATTATACTATATTCCAGGTATAAAAGTCCATGAGCTGATGATGTCCTGCAACAGCTGTTCAATAAAAGATATCATTTGAATTTTGAAGACCACAATTGCAGTAAAATCAGTTACATTGAAACAAATTTAT
Source organism: Acanthisitta chloris (assembly GCF_000695815.1). Lineage (NCBI taxonomy): Eukaryota > Metazoa > Chordata > Aves > Passeriformes > Acanthisittidae > Acanthisitta > Acanthisitta chloris. Next base: position 6,735 of record NW_008682111.1, read on the forward strand.
GAGAAAAGTGTAAATCCAATTACAACTAATACCTTACAACACATGGGTATTAGCTGATGCTGGTTGACAATTAAATCCAGGCAGAATTCAATATTATGACTACCTGGAACCAATGTGATTCTGCTGGGATTTCTGTGCCCTTCCACCAGGATATAGGCCTACCAGTAACAGGTAGACCTATGCAAAGAGCACAACTTGCAACTCCTAACTTAGGCACCTTGTTTAGGTGCTGAGAGTGTTGCTGGTCCACCTTCTGCTTCCTCATTCACCAGAGGAGGGATGGCTGCCACAGAGATTGACTCCAACTACCCCAGGTAGCTCCTCATCTGAGTTACTGCCTGCTGAAGCATTTCTCTACCCATCAGCAGTGTAACTCTTGTAGTGTTTATTCTCTTTCAGCCATCTCATGCCCAGACATTACTTTGCTACTGGATACCTATGTGCTTTCTTCCACACTGTCTTGTATATGCGGAAGGAACTCTTCACAAAAAAAAACAACCCTCACAGCAGCCACTCAAGCACTTTCTTTCAGCTCTTCTTTGCAACAAGACCCACAACTTCCTTAGAAAACTGATGTCCTTTTGGCACTAACCAAAGGTGCCACCTAATCACATGCACTATGGGCTGCCCCACCTGCAACTCAGAATCACAGAGGTTGGAAAAGACCTCTGAGATCATTGAGTCCAACCTGTGACCTAACACTACTTTGTCAACTAGACTGTGGCACTAAGTGCCACATCCAGTCTCTCCTTAAACACCTCCAGGGATGGTGACTCCATCACCTCCCTGGACATCACATTCCAATGTCTAAACTCCTTGCATCTCTTCTTATATTTGGAATATAACATCTTTGAAAGACAGACGGTTTTAGTTGGTATATGTGCAGCACTCAGACAAATGGAATCTTTGTCCCTCTTTAGGATTCCAGTGGGATACAACAGCACAAATACACAGTAATCATATTAAATAAAGCAAATGGAACTAATTTAAATTACTGCTTAAAATATATCAGTATGTATCAGGTCATAAATAAAAAATGACCTACACACTGCCCTGGATATCTTTCAGAGTGTAGTTTAGGAGGAGTCACTAAGTCAGAGTATCATCAATCACACTTCCTAAAGCAACAAAACCCAAATTACTGCAGCAGTGTAAGACTCCGCATAACCTGAAGGCACAGAGGGAATGTCTGAAGTCCAGACTTTCATCTGTCTTGCTGTGTTTCAGCCCTAAAGCTCTCAAGAGTCCATCTGAAAAGTCATTTCACTACATTGTTATGAACTAAGCTGTAGTTTATACTAGTCAGTTGCAGGTGGTGTTATCACTGGGCTTTGGACTGGACAAATGAAAACCTTCTTGAATTTAAATGGATTTTGAAACAAACGCATATGCTTGTTTGCTCACAAAGACTTATGAACAACCTCTTTTAGACTGTCTTGAACTGTGCACATAATATGTTTCTGACTAGTTTTTTTCCTATTTGTTAAACACTTTTTTTCACCCCAACTTTTCTAGGGACCTGTAAGTATAGGTATGTTTAAGTGCTATGGATAGACTTAAAATTTTGTGCCCCCTTCATAGCAAGCGCAAAAATCTTCACAGGGTATTCTCTCCATCCCTAATTCAGAAATGCATGAGAGAATCCTCTGCCCTTACCAAAAAAACTTCCTCTTGAGAGGTGAAGTATAGCTTGACAGCTGACTACAGTAAGGTTTCATGCATGTAGCAAAGAGGTCCAAAATAGAAGAAGCCTCACTGTCTTAGCTGTAGAGAATATTCTAGTGCCTACAGCAAAAGCCTTCAAAACCTACAGCACATTACATCATCACAGTGGGAGGATGGGTCACTTCTTGGTGTCCTCTGGGGTTTTGCCAAAGGAGAAGTTGTTGAATGTCCTCCACTGTTAATTGTTTAATTCCCTTGGGATGACACTCAGTTCCTGGTCATATGAATACTCTGGCAGTGTGATGTGACTGGGCAGCTCATCTGTGCCACTGCAATGGTGAGATACTTCCAGTACAGATAAGGATTTATAAAGACCAACATACGGTGTTCTCACAAGAACTGATGCGCCATGTCAGGAGCAAGTCTGGTCCTCCACTCAGAAAACACCAATTCAGCTCAGCCAAACGCAAGTGAAAATGGAACAACAGCTCTCCCATGTGTATTACAGAGACACTAGAAGAAGGCTGTGAATTGGGAAGTGTCTTTAAGCAAAAGCAAATTTTTGGTGGGAAGAGGCCCCAAGGAGCAGTGCAATGGTACATGGGGAACTTAGGAAAGGGCCTGAAGGGACAGAGGTGGTGGTTATTCTTGGAAATCCCCTTCTGTGATCCTGTCATGGTGCACTTGGCTAGCACAAGGGCACTAGGTACCTACTTTACCCATACACAATCACAGAATCACAGAATATTCCGGGTTGGAAGGGACCCACAAGGATCATCAAGTCCAACTCCAGGTCCTGCAAAGGACAGCCCAACAATCATGGCCTGAGAGCATTGTACAAATGCTTCTTGAGCTCTGTCAAACTTGGGGTTGTGACCACTGCCTTGGGGAGCTGTTCGGCACTAGGTACCTACTTTACCCATACACAATCACAGAATCACAGAATATTCCGGGTTGGAAGGGACCCACAAGGATCATCAAGTCCAACTCCAGGTCCTGCAAAGGACAGCCCAACAATCATGGCCTGAGAGCATTGTACAAATGCTTCTTGAGCTCTGTCAAACTTGGGGTTGTGACCACTGCCTTGGGGAGCTGTTCCAGTGTCCAAACATAACATCGGGAAGAACCTTCTCCTGATATCCAACCTAACTCTGTTCCAGTGCCCAAACACCTCTGGGGGAAGAAACTTATCCTAATATTTAACCTAAACCTCCCCTGACAGTTAGATGGGAATCAAAGATGCATATAGCTTGCTCTGATCTTTGAACTGAGCATGGTGGTGATAGGGAAATGGCACCATTTGTTTGACAAGGTCAAACCTGGCAAAGTATTTCCATCACATTTCCAATGTGCACTATCGCAATTATATCACCCAACTATTAAAGGGAAGTGTGCATGTAAGAATGTTGTCTGAACACCACGTGGGCCACATGCAGACAACTGGTGCCTTTTCTATTATTCAAGAGAAATCTTCCTCCTCAGAACAACAGAATAAAACCAAATCCTTGGACATATTATATTATTTTATTCATTTATTCCAATTAAGTTGCTGGGAATTAGGCAACTAAATATCTGAAGGAGTAAAGTCTCAGTCATAAAAGGCAATATATGGTCTGACTGCACAGTCCAGCCTCCAGTTAAGAAATTCACCGTAGTACAGGTTACATGAGTGCCATATATTGAGGCTTTTTCTTTCACGTTTCAGTCTGCACAGTTTGAAATAAAATGTCATTCAACTTTACATAATAAGTTCAAAGAAAAATTATAATTGATGAGCCATAATGATTTAGAAGATTAGCTAGGGAACAGTTCTTTTCTACGCATACCGTGGTTAAAAAATATTACTATGTTAATTCACACTGTGTCATTAAATAAAATGATTTTCTAATTCTGACTCTGTCTCTGAATGAAACTACTGAAATGACACAAAAAGACAGTGGTATTAGGCCATATCCTTTGCTGCCTTTTCATACAAATTCCCCCTTGAAGTACTGTCTAAGGTTAAGTCAGGAGAGGTTCCCATTTTCTTTGGCCTTGATCTCTTAAATCCTAGCACAACATACAGCTGGAAGCTTAGAAGTGTTGTTCTCAAGGCTAATTTTGTGGCAGAAGGATCTGGATGGTGTAGCATAGCATGTCTAAGCACCAGCTAACCTGCTGTGTCACTTGTCCCATCACTGTGCTGGCTTTCCTCACCTCCTTCCGGGTGAAACTTGCTGTGGTTGTTCTCCAGAGCAAGTACAAGCAAATGCTGCATCTGTGCTGCTAGGAAAGTTGGGTGAGGCCTGCAGCCTTCCACTCAGTGTGCAAATGACTCCCAAGAGCCTGTTCTTTGACACTTTGGATTAAAAAAAAGGCACCAAAACTGTTCAGATGGGTGACTGATGATACTGGGTCAAAAAAACAAAGCTGGTGTAAAAGCACCATGTATTTCAAGAGAATTAGTTTCCCTGGCTGAACAGGGATCCTCAGGATTATACTCCTCCTCCTCTCTCATCTTATTCTTAGAACAGGGCAGACTGTGTTGATACCAGCATTGGACCTGGTTATCTCTTATTTTTGAATACTGCATTCTGGAGTAGTGCACTGGTCTCCACTGTGTCATGTCTTGAGGTATGTTTTAATAGTAGTCCTTTCTAAACATTTCTTCCTCTTTCCTCACAGGCATTCTTCCAGCAAGTCTGTCTCTTCAGAAATTAATTTTAAGCCAGAAGGAGCTACTTACTCTCTTTGCAAACTCCTGTCTTCCAAATAACACAAACCAGAACACTTCACCCAACCATGTCTATAGCACCTTCCACACAAGCTAGAGCATGTCCTCATAAAAGCAGATGTTACCCATGTAGGGATTTCATGTGACAGAATCTGGCACAAATGTTGTCAGGCTACTCCAGGGCTTAATTTACCTCACTGTTCATAAAAATGTTCAAAAACATCCTGAAGTTTTTCTGTCTCTAACATCCAGCCGTCATGGTTTTAACATCCACAAGCACCATGCTGTGCCGCCTTCTGCCAGATTTGAATTAGCTAATCTGTTCATTCCAAGTCAAGTTAGCAATGTGAGAAACAAAGTACTCTTCTATATACTTTTCTGTACTTCTGAATTATATTT
>NW_008682111.1:11546-18430 GCF_000695815.1 Acanthisitta chloris
AGCTTTCCTTCCTGAGCTCTTTCCTATACTAATGCTGTGAGTTTGCACACCTGTTTATACCTCCTCTCTTGTCCACAGACTTGTGAGAGCACAAGCTCTGTGGCATATTCTCACCTTGTCTCACTACTCATCTTCAATTAAATAAGGAATCAGAGGATGAGAGGATTGTACTTGAGGTAACATATATAAGTTAAAACTTATAAATTTCTTACATTTCTGAGATGTCTGAAATGTAGGCTTTGAGGACAGGTGGTTTTAGCATTTTGTTGTGCAGCAAGAGACAAAAAGCCCAGTTATTGCTGTTCACAGGCATGAGCTGTTTCTTTACAAGGAGCCACCAGATAGGCAGCCTCAGCCTGACTGAAAAAACTAGGGGACAAAAAAGATATGTTCCTGCCCTGGGGGTAGCCACAGTTCCTTCCTTGTGTTGTGAGGGAATGAGGAAACACCAGGCCCATTGCTCCTCTTCTGCCTCTGAGTACCTTCAAAACTGATGGAGAAGGAGTGGTGCTCTTGGGCAGATGTAAACAATGTGGTGCTGTGGCCCAGCAGCTTTGACCATGTTCAGCACCCTGTCAGGATCAAGGGGAACCTCGTGGGTATGAGCTAGGAGAAGGGTGGAGGTGATAGAATTGGCAAGGACTCAGCCAGTCAAGAGCTTAAAAAAGGAAATCTATGGTCTCTTGCTCTTCCCTGCTAGAGACATTTTAGACATGGTTCCCACTGAGAACTACCATGGGTCTAGACGTCAGTGGACCTGTTGGAGTGGGATCTGGACCTGGAGGAACGATAAGTCTCAATATGAGTATGGTCGTTCTCCTTTATTCTTAGTGCTTACAAGATATATGTAGATATTCACACAGAGTACGTGAACGCAGCGGATACATGATTGGTTTATTGCCCTTGTCCCAGTGTCCAGGGTAAACTTATGATTGGAGCAAGCAGGTGTCTGTCCACATTCCAGGATGTTTTCAGGAATTCCAGGGAGCTTGTTGACACTGGACTCAGAGCTGGCTCCTTATCAGCAGTTCAAGGCTCAGTCACAGCTGCTGTAGGCCTTACACCACGCTACCAGCTGGGTTGGGTTGTCAAAGGAGTTCATGTCCCTTTTTGCATAGCCATTCCACCACATGGACCTTTGCAGAACAAAGCTTAGTGGCTTCCACCTTGAATGACCACATTTTAAGGTGTTTTGGTTTGGGGTGCCAGGTTTTAGGTCCATTTTTGGAAGTGCTGAGCACTGCCCACCAACGGAGGGTTGCCCACAGCTGTCAGTGCTCAGTAGCTCTGGGAAACACAACTCAAGGGGGTACTAAACAACCAGAACCACATGGACCTTTGCAGAACAAAGCTTAGTGGCTTCCACCTTGAATGACCACATTTTAAGGTGTTTTGGTTTGGGGTGCCAGGTTTTAGGTCCATTTTTGGAAGTGCTGAGCACTGCCCACCAACGGAGGGTTGCCCACAGCTGTCAGTGCTCAGTAGCTCTGGGAAACACAACTCAAGGGGGTACTAAACAACCAGAAAGCAGGAACAGCTTTTGAACTCTGCAGGCTTCCCAAGCAGCTTGAACAGCTCTGTCACTAACCAGCCAGTTTGCTGCACTGCCGGTCAGGCCTGCTCCAGCAGCAGCTTTCAGAATCGCACTTCACTGTTGAACAATTTCATCCACGGCCATTTCTGCAAGTGCTAGTTTGTGAACTTGGGCTTGGAACCACCACCTCCTTTTTTCTTGTAGTTGTACTTACACCCGCATGTTACCTTAGCTGGATCAATTCTGGATCCAAGTGAGAATTCAAGAGTAGCAAAGGAAAAGGATGAAGGATATTCAAGGAGAAGCCACTGCCTGAGCATTCTCTCACTATTCAAGGAGTGTGACACACACCACCAGGCTTTCACTGACAGGATCAGAATCCTTTCACAGCAGACAGCTCCAGTGAGATGATGGGTGAACCTTTCAAGTCCTCACACACACACACGCTCACTCTCAGATGTGCTTCCTCTTCCTTCAGGCTTGACCCTGGGTTGCCCACAGCAGAGTCTCAGGCATCAGATTTATTAAAAAAAATAATGTAACAGAGTGGTACAACAGCAGGTCAGCTCAAGTTGGAGCCTCCAGAGAGGGACAGAACAAAGGAATCCCTGGACAGTTAAACCCTGAGGATTTATGCACCTGTCACTCACACACACTTCATGCGCTTTTTAGTCCAATGGTGATTTTTGGCCTGAGGTCTCTTCTAACACCCTATTGGATTCTTTTTCTGTCTCCACACAGCCAGGCTGCTAATTGCTCTTATCTTGTTGAGTTGCACCTTCTGCTGATGGCTGCAGCCTCCTTGTCTTCTGGTTTGTGCTTCTTGTGTGCTAGGCCAGTAGCAGAGCACAGAAACAAAAAAGCTCTAGCCTTGGGATAAAAATCACTTAGCAACAACTACATTGTCAGTGTGTTATCAATATTCTTCCCCAGCTAAAGACCAAACACAGCACTGTACCAGCTACTCTGAACATTACTGAGAAAATCAACTCTGTTCCAGCATATCTGAGAGAAAACTCACAGCTTGTGGCCCAAGGCTTCACCAAATCCTGCTGCTCATGCTGATAAGCCAAGCAACCAGCAGAGTAAATCACACAGTACTGTAACTCAAAGTGACTCATTCTATTTAAAACTTACTCATTTAACCTAAACAACAAACATCTCTCAACAGAGAGAAATTCTTCTTTTTCTTTCATACACTAGGGTCCCCCATCTGCGCCTCCTAGGCATCCATCTGGATTTCCATGCCTGGGTACGCATCTAGATATTCATATTACCATTATCTGAAGTTGATGGTGTAGCTTTTCTTTTTATTTCATTGGGACTAGAACCTCACTCAATTTCTTCATAGAGTCAAGTCGAATTGTGTATGCATCATGGGGACAGAGCTCTGCTTTCTTATGCAAGGTATTAATGAACTATCAAGGGCCAGTGTGTGTTGGAGAGAAGACTAGCTCCTACGTATGGTCCTTATCAACACCAAGATACTTATCTTAGCCTTCATACCACACCAATGCATTGCTGCAGTTGACACCAACACTGCCACCACTCGCACTTCTCTCTCCATGACAGCCTATGAGTGAGGTGTAGGCACAGGCATTAGTAGACACCTTATGGCTTTCTCAGGTCTGGGTTAGAGACAACTTTTGTGATTAAAACAGCTGTGAGGCAAAACAGAGTTACTGGATTTGTGATTTAAACCCCATGTTGTGTCATACTCTTTGATACTGACTCGGTGCTGCTGCTGTCTCCCCATAGCTGCAGGCAATGGGTAGTGTTTTCTCTGGACTCAGGCAGCCATGAGGTACCAACATACAAACACAAAATGACGAATACATAAAGCTTGCAGGCAGACATCTCCACCTTTGCCAGACACCTCAGCTCCTCTTGTCATCTTCCAAGTTAGACAAAGAGCCTGTCAAAGCCAAACAGATTGGTACATTCAACAAAAGCCCCTCTGACACACTCTCTTCTCCCAAGAGGATTCACCTCCTCTCAGCTTTTACATCATTAGCACTCTCATGGCAGGCAGAGGGTCATTTCTAATTTGTGAATGCCCTTGGACCACAAGCTGGGATTTTTAATTTGTTTACCTTGCATATTAAACAGTACTTTCAAAGGTACTGTCAATAAATCCTCTATGAATCGGGATCCTCATTCCAGACCTAGCTGTTGCTTTAACTTTTTCGATTTCATTAGAGGAGATTAAAAACACAGTTCCTTGAGGGCAATCTCAGTCACCAAAGTGCCATCACCGAAATCTCCAGAGGGCTGAGGGCAAACCTCTCAGGCTTTGTGATGTGAAGGAAGAGTATAGCTTTGTAAAGGAGAAGTCAAACCAAGGTGCTGCTTAAGATCCAGCAGTGGGGACTCCATTTATAAGGTGGTGGCAGTGTAAAGTGCCTCCTGGGAGAAGCTTACAGCTTCCATCCACCAAGAGGGGGATGTGTCACCTTACCTGGGGTACCTAGACCTGTGTTATCAATCCCCTTAGTGCCACACACAAGGAACCAACAGGGAAATCACAACTTGTTCTTCAGCTTAGCCTCCCCTCAGTGCTACATGCCATGAGGATAAGTATAGCACTCACGCCAGCTGGTTCTCCAACACTTTTACATCTTCCTGAAATCTTGTCCCTCTTGTTTCTTCTCCAGGAGCAAGGAGCAGGGTTTATTTAGTTCTCAGGTTCTCGATTCACAGAAGAATTTTATTAAGCTTATAGGGCAAAATGGGAAATGTTTGTGTATGTTTGAATGTAAATGCATGACAGTAGATGAGTAGTACCTGCACTTTCTTCTCCTCTCTGCCTTATCGATGGTGTTGCATGAGTGTTGAACTGTGGCACTAGTGCCACATACAGAGCTACATGGAACTCAGCAGTCTGGGTTCACAGGGTTTGTGTTAACCTTGCTCCCAGTTTTAGCTCCTGAGAGGTTTGCTCACACATATAGACTAGGTTTGAGTTTCAGGACATCTAAAACGTTGGAGCAAAACTTAGCTACTAAGTCATGTGTACTCAGCTTCTCAGGTTCACTGTGGCAAAGCCATCAAACATATGCAATCAAATGGTCATTTGAAAGAGGCCCAGTCCAAACTCTCCCAGGTTTGCTCCTTTTCAGTCTCAAATTAATTCAAAGTTGTGGCACAATTCTCAAGGGTGTGGAAATTAGAGCAAATATGTAAGGACACAAGAGATCCCCATCGAACACAGGTGAGTTAATGATAGATTGGCTTCCTGGTCCTTCTACTCTGGCACCTCTCAGTAAATTTCACTGCTTCCTAGGAAGCTGCAATAGGTTAAAAAAATAAAAGGAGAAAAGGAAAATAAAAGCAAACCAGAAACTACCTCACATGCAGTTATGACTTGACCTTCTCCAGGGTAAGGGGCAAGCTGCCTTTCAAGCAAGTCTGTTTAGAGCTTACCTTACATCCTGAAACATCAAGGATTTTCTATAACACAGCACAGGGAAAGGAAAGTATGTTGTCAAACTAAACACAAACTTGAGCATACACTGTTAGCTGAGGGACACCTACAACCTCAAAAGATAGTTTACACTTTGAAGGAAGGATGAGACTTGTGGTGCCTGCTCTCACACAGGCAGCAATGGAGGTAAGCACCTCCTGGGCTTCCTCTCTGTTTGATCATGGGCAACTGCTACAGTAGTCATGGCTCCCTCTTCTACCCACCCTTGCTGTGGTACCTAGGTCTTCCAGGTAGGGCTGCTCCACCATGGAGAAGAGTTGGCTACATCAAGCAGTCTGTCTAGTGAGGGTAGCAGGAGTTTGAACAGAAAAGCAAAGTAAAAAAGAGGCAAGAGAGAGTGGCTAACCTTGGCTTGGGACCACAGAGGACCACCTCTGCAGACTGTCTCAGCATTTATCTTCCCAGCTGGATCTTCTCCCCTGAGCTTCTCACCAGTGTTTTCTCCCCTGTGTTCAGCACCATGAGTCTGGGCACAGGAGTCATGCTGTGCCTGTAGTCTTTGTGCACATGTTCTTCCATAATGTGTGGCACCACTGCACCATGGAAAGTCAACAAGTGCAAATGACCCTCAGTGTCCAACACAGTGGCACAAGCAATGCCATGGGGCCTCTGTGAGCTTGGGTGGTGGGAGCAGCATCCCAAGGGTGTTGCATAGGACCCTCCTGAGAAGTGGTGTGGTGGAGTGGGGACATGGTGGCCACTCCAACAGGACCAAGCCCTCTGAAAAGGAGAGTGAGAAGGCAGAAGGGCCCCTTAGACAATGAATTATCTAAATCAGGCACTAAGATGTAGCACTGATTGAAAAGCTCGTTCAAATTGCTTTCCCTGTGATTCATAAACTCTTCATGTAAATTCATATGTTAGGATGAGCACAAAAATTAGAAAGCTGGAATAATATTGCTTTAATTTAAATAAGAGACATGGTTTTGAATATTATGCCTTTACACTGTTAGCAGTAACCCATCAGATGTTAACAAAATCTGATATGCAACAGTTTTACATATCCCCTTGTGGGAGAAAGATCAACTTGCAAACCGCTTTATAAATCAGCCACACTGTTAGAGTTAGGCTACTGTATCTAAATGGCTTTTAGATATGCTCCCTGTTTTCAGCTACCATATTTACAAATGAAAGCTTTTTCAAACCACGTCTTTTAATATAATTTGCATATTTAGTAATACATTGATTAACATTAAACACGGATTATTGCAATTTATTTCAGAAACAGATGGGATGCATTAAGTGAAAAGCCAGAGCGTTTAAACAGAGCACACTCCCAGGCTGACTCCCGATGATTGATGAATACAAAAACTTTATTAACTATCAAGAAAAAAAAAAAACAAAGAAGGAAAGAGGAAAGGACACTTCATTCTGGCTCCTTTTCCAGCGCCTCCCTCGCTTGAGAGTACACAAAACTGACATTAAGGGGGAATTTAAATAAGATAATGCCAGTCGGGTATGCGCCTGGCTTTACGGAAAGCTCTGGCACAACGAAGGCAAAATCCTGACTCAGTGTGTCAGCAGAAAGGAGGAAAAAGCTGCCCCGGGAGTGAGGGGCTGTTTCCCCCTCCTCGGGCTCGTCCCCGGAGCCGGTAGGTGGCAGCCGCCCACAACGCACATTTCTCAGCCACGGTTTGGGTCATTTTTCCGCGATCGCGGCAAACTTCTGGGTCTGGGGGGAAACTCTGTCAGGTTTCCCTCTCTTCGGCAAGGCTTCCACACCTGGACTTCAAACACGCTGCCTTCACTTGGAGCCTGATAGTAGGAGCACCCTGAGATGGGTTGTGGAACTCTTGCATATGTGTTTGTGTGTGCAAGGATGTAGATGGAATTTGACACCAAACCAAGATGTACACAATCTATACA
>NW_008682111.1:18471-20171 GCF_000695815.1 Acanthisitta chloris
GGGGGGCGGGAGGGGTTAATAGCAAAATGAGCATTTAAATCAGCAATGCAATGTAGAACACCCTATTCATGTTTACAAATATTCTCCTCGTAGAAAAACCTACATTTCTCCAAGTCAGCTTGGCAAGTCTGAAATAGTCATGAAAGGAATAGGCAGTGTCAGGAAAGGTAGGTCCACTGGTGGTTTTTAAACACACAGTTCCAGATCTGGCTGAGCCATGGAAGTCTGGCACAGGAGGGATTGCTTCTGTATGTGCAGTCTTCTTCTTACACTCTTTTAAGAAAATGTATCCACTGCTGGGCACTGATTAACCTATAGCCTGACCCAGTGCATTGGTTTGTATCTTATTTAAATTAGCTTTCTGTATAATTAATGATGCAGCCAATTAGCCTGACAGAGGCTGGAATACCATAGCTAAAATAAGCTTTGACACTTCAATGGAACTCTTTGAGTAGATTACATAAATGTTATTTCTGTCCTCCCCATTCAGAGCCTTTCCCTTTGTTTTACATTTCTAAGAGGAATGGCCCTTCGCAAAGCAGGAGGTGGAGATGCCCAAAGGGAAGAAGTTCTACCTTCCCTCTTCTGGTCACTTTATTTCCAAGGAGGCCTTGTTTTCCTCTCAAACAGTTGCACACAAGCTTTCAATTTAGGATAGTGAAGGAAGGGGAAGCATCCTGTCCTTCCACATTCCCTGTGTGTCACACACACACAGACACACAACCAGTGTATTTGTGCTTTTTCTTTTTAGCTGCAGAACATAAGTTACTGTAGAGCTATGGTATTAAAGATTCCATCCTTCAGAGCATGTAGTTCATCTTGAGGGAGTAGGAAGGACTCCCCTTGAGCAAAGCCTGAGGGAAGAGACGTGGGAAAGGGAAGGCAATTTTGTCTGGAGTTCACTTAGGGAATCTACTCCAAAATTTATCCAAAGAGAAGGGGCAGAATCAGCATACCAATGCTGGGATTTAACTCCCAAATCCCCAAATTTCCCCAAGCTCTCTGTGAACACAAGGGAAAATATCACAAGGCTGGGGCAGCCCAAACAGAAACTTGTGTGCTCAGGTACACCTTGGGTCAACCCACCACCCCTGTGGTCATGTGTCCATGGGACCAGAGGAGACTTCAAGTTCCAGCTACCGTTGGCCACAGGGCAAGGAATTATTTCTTTTTTATCCTTCATTGCTGTTCCTCCTTGATCCTGAGGACTCCTGTAGAGGGAAATGGCTTTCAACACCACTTTCTGTAGAGAAGGATGGAAAACTGTGTGACACAGGCATCTCCTGCACAGACCCCGGAGAGATCAGGCTGTATATGTCTGTTCCCCTGTGGGTGTTCATATGTAGCTCTGCTGAACATGCAGTCTGGCTGAGAGAAGGCACATGGCTTGGCCAGGTCATACCCTGCTGTTCCATCTCTCTTCATCTCTGTTCAACTCAGGCAGTAGACTATCCCTTGACTGCCTTGCTTAAACCTCTTAATCTCCCATCTCTCTGTTTTCCACTCATTTATCTTTGTGCTGCTGTTACAGTATGGAACTCTGGACATTGCTTTGGGTTACAATTTCAGGGAAGATCTATGCACAACTGTGTCTTCATTTAAATCTCCGTCAGATTAATCAACTGCTTCAGGTTACTTGAGTAAGTTTCTTAGCATTCAATAGAGAAAATTGTCCAGAATAAGGAGCATTTTTTTTGGGG
>NW_008682111.1:20204-25259 GCF_000695815.1 Acanthisitta chloris
TTTTTTAAACTTATGAGCTTTCCCAGCTCTGGGAAAGAGATTCTTTGTTAACATTTCAGGTTGCTGTGGCACAGAGCCAATGTTTTAGTTACACTACAAAAAGCACCCAAAAATTACCAACACCTCTTTTCCCTGCCTTCAAACTTTTATTAAATACTCAAAAGTATTTAAAAGGTCAGTTACTCGTTTTGCTGCTATCAGGAGATTACTCTAACATGATGTGTTTGTCTCCTATTGTGAGTAGTGAAAATCCCCCTGTATCCAGTGTGTTTTGTTTGGATTGAGATGGCATGCAGCTGATGGCTGTGACCTTCATGGTGGCTTAGATCCCTGGCTGGCACTGATTTTTGATTTAGTGCCGATCTGCTGCGCTTGTCACAGGCTGCAAGGTGCTTTCCATGCACTAATGGAACAGCTCAAGGGCAGAGGGGCCCTGTAAATGTCTATCTTTCACCAACACTGTGCTAAATAGAGAGCTGAGTTTTCTACATGTGAATGACAGAACCTGAGATTATATACAGGAGTGAACTGGGAGTTCTTTCACCTGGGCTGATGTTCAGCAGTAAATAAATGTCACTATAAAATGAGAAGTTTTTATTATTCTGAGTGGTAATGAATATAAGTGTACAGTGTTAAACAGGATACTTAATATTGCCTATATATTCACATCTTATGACAGGGGCTAGCTGTATACAGACCATGTGCCCTGTAAGCAGTTATTTCCTTCGAATCCTAGAGGATTTGCACCAGAGTTCAGTTTGACTCTGCCTGCATTAATAAGTCATTAATAAATCCTGTTCCTTAATGACATATTCAGCTGAAAATGAATTCACCCAGAGCTCTCCCTTGCAGGAAACCAGCACACTGGATTGCAAATGGCAAAGAATTCCAGGTTAACTCTTTGTTATTCACCAAAGTTAGGAATGGATGAAGGGCCAAGCCAGCTCTATCTACATATGGGAAATCTCCTACTAGGCTTGATGGAAGTTTCTTCTGACTACAAGTGCAGAGAGTCCATTAGGTTTGCCTCAACAGCATAGGGAATAATGCAATGCATTTCAGTGTCATATTAATCTTATAGTTCATTTTTAACATCTTAACAGGATAAACATATTCCTTGCACTCAGACCTTCATATGGAGCTCATTTGTAATTTCCATGTATTAGATACAAGGTGGAATATTCAGATAACATAAACAAATGAGATAATAAATACATGCCCTTTTAAGTATAATGAACCAGATCATGCCATAAGCTTCTGCAAAGAAATCCTGAGTGAAATCAAAATGAAGAAGAGCTCTGCATGGACCTGAAGCAGAATGAGAAATTCTGCTTACAAGCCAGAACTGCCTCTCTCAACTGATCTTCTCTCTCTGTATTATTGGAAAATTATCTGTTTTTCAACTACCTTTTTTTGAGTTGTTGGTTTACTCAGTGAGGTTGCCATCACTAATTTCTAAGGTGGAAGATGAAAGGAAAGAGACCACTGCCTCCTTGTGCCTCTTGACAGCTAAGTGCGTTCTCAAGGCTACTCAAAACTGCATTTTGCTGTCCATTGCCCCATGGAGAATCAAAGGGTAATTGTAACCTGGGAGCACTTTGGCTGTGGAGTGATGCTCAGGACCAGCTTTGCTGACTTCAGTCCATGTCCTGGGTGAAGCTCCATTAAGCTACTTTTCCAGCCAGAGGGACACAAAGAAGCCATAGAAAAGAAAACTATTCAGGTCCTTTTTTTTCAACCCAGTTTTCTTGCTTATGGGAAACAAACAAAACTGTGAAATTTGAGATATGATGAGTATATGAATCATTAAATCAACCAAGGACTTTTTATGAGGACGGTAGAGGGTTTAATATCCACTATAGAATTTGGTATTACAGGGGTTTAGTGTAATTTTCCCTGAGCCCTTTTTTTTCCTGCAGCAGTGACTGTGAGTTTTGTCTATAGGAAAAGACCTATAGGAGGAGACCCATAGCTCTCTCATTTGGCCCGTAAAACTATTTTCACTGGTTTTGACACTCAATAGCCAAGCAGGATCAGGCTATTGTCTACAGAGCCTCAGTTTCCTCATCTGTGACAGAAAAGTGCTTTTCCTAAGGGTGTTGTTGGGCTAATTAATTGCCATTATCAGACTACAACAAGAATCTTGGACAAGAGAGTGAGAGACCTGTCAGTCCCACCTGGGGCTGAGCACTCTGCTGGGCTCCAGCCTGAGCCTTGGCTCAGAGGAAGGTGATTTGGAGGGATGAGGGTGGCACAATACAGTTTCAGACTGCAGAGGACTGGGCTTTCCCTCCAGCACCTGCTGCTGCCTGGGGTTCATTTGAGCATTGTGGTGGTTTGGAAGACCTTGAAGAGGGACACCTGGAGCTGTCAAATCATACACTGCCCAAAGCTGTCAGGCTGGCACCCTGCCTACATCCAGATTGCAGCTGGGCACTCAGCTGCCTCCACCACCCGTAAGGGAGCCAGAGTGGCAGCTCCATGCCACTGAATTCCTCTCTCTGGTTGAACTCAGGCACCACAAGAAGTCTGATGCCTCACAGTCTTGTCTGCCATGAGTAGAGGGCTTAGTGTTTCTGGGATGCAGTTCAAGCACAACAAACATTACTGTGTTGTGTCAAAGCCTGGACCCACTTCTGACATTCTTCAAGCTGAAGACACTAGGACTACCTCCACTTCCCTTGCACCTTATCCTGGGGCTGACTCATAGGTCCCAAGACCCCCAGATAGCTAAACTTCTGGCCAGGTCTGTTTGAGTGGTGTTGGAAGGAGGCTGGTCCTGGTGGTGAAACTGAGATCCTGGAAATAGCTGCTGTGAGAAAGCCTTGGACATCAGTAGTCACCACTTGGTGTGGAACATCACAGCAGCTGACAGGATGGTGGGAGACTGCAGGCTATAATGTTTATTGGTGGTCTTACTTAAAAGGCAATATACCTTTTGTTTTGCTGTGAACATGGTGCTTTTACACAAATTAGCATCCCTGGACATTCGATAGCATAGAAATAAGTTGGGAGGAACCATAAAATGACCCAGTCCACCTCTTAATTCCTGATTATGATAGAAGAAGATACCAAGTCTAGGGAGTGAATATTATTTGCCCCAATGAAACTATCACTGGGAATTCAAGACATACATGGACAGCATGTGAGAGCATGGATTTACCTAACACATGGATGAAATTGGTTGAGAAAGCTTCATCTTTTCATGAAGTTTTCCCCTGTAAAGCTGCCAAGGTCAGTGAGACCTTGGTTCATCTGCTGTATAAGTGCCAGTTGTTTAAGGCAGAGCTGCTGTGGGACAATACTCCGGCAACATTCCTACCTCTCAAATTTGTGACTCAGTGGAGAACCTCATGAATATGTGCCAGAGCCTTTACCAGCCCTTCTTATCCCCCACTGCCACTTAGACTTTCTAATGCCGCATGTTTCCATGTGTTCCTCTGAAGCATGAGAAAACAGAGCAATAGCTAAAAACTTGCTTGGCAAAACTTGCTGGAACTCTTTCTTGTTCAATTGAGGTGATACACACAGTACCTACTGCATGTGAACCAGAAATCCCTATGGCTGATGCACCCTGCAGAGGTGTCAGTAGATGGATAATGTAGTCAACACATCTTATGAAAGACCTTTATTTTCTTCTTAATCTTTGTGCCGTTGGCTTTCTGGGGGGCTTTTAACTAAGGCTCACCTATGTAAGACCAAATTCTGAGGGAATCTCTGGGTCCACGGCCTGAGCTGGTTTTTTGTGTGCATGAGGCTGAGCACTCAGTTGCTGAAATGGCTGGAGAGTCCCAAAGTGAAGGATATTAAAACCTAATTTTCAGACTTAATTTTAGAAAAGCTGCTTCAGTGTTATGTGGTACAGAGATATCTCATTAGCTCTTACCAGATCCCTGCCTTTGGAGGGCTCTTTCACTGTGCTAATGGCACTTTGACATTTTGTGGATTACTCTTTCAGGTTCCATAATCAATTTAGCATTAACATTCATGTAAACTATTAATGAAATAATATTAAAAAAGAAAAATGTTCCTACAATACTGCAACATTTTAATGCCTCATTAAAATCATTAGTAATGCTAATATTAAAGAACTTACTCCATCTTTCAGAGAACCCCAAAATAAATCATAATCAGATGTTTGCTAACATACAGCCAGAGAAATAATTTATACGTTGCTGGCATATAGGCATCACGTACACTAAAGATGACACTGTAAGGTCACATTATTAAGCACTTGCAACTAGTTCTGGGCTTTGGAAACTCATTGTGCACAGTATTATTTTATAATTATCATTAAACATACTGAATATTGTTTGTGAGTTTTATTTATGAGGAAAAAAAATATATAGTGTGCCTCTCAGCCAGGCAGTGCTTTCATGGAATTCAAGTTGCAAACAATGACATGCTTCACTGACCTCAATGACTTACAAAAGCCATTTATATTCAGTACTCTCATTTATGCTATCTTTAAAAATGAGTAAGAGACATATATTAATAGCAAGAAACCGGGAGAATGATTGCATCACTACCCATCTCCAGACTTACCGCAACACTTCATTCTCCACCAGTCAGACTGGCATGGGAATGTGAATGTTGTAGATAATACTCACAGGGATTTTTACTACATGTGTAAGGGAAGGTCAGTGGTCCTCCCTTTGTTGGCCAACTTTTGCACAACATCCTGAAGATTTGTAGCCATTTACTCAGTGAATTCTAAGGGTGAATCCCATAGCAGTCCCAGTTTGAGTCATACCAGGGCTTTAGTCATGTAGCAGTGGGCTGGGAGGAAGCATGGCTCCAGGTGGGTTCAGCACTGCTTGATAGCAGCACCCTCTGGGCAATGGTCTGGAGGAGCAACAAGGCAAGTGCTAATGCTGAGCTGGAAAGAATTCCCAAATGGGTATATCTTTTAGTTTAAACCAATGTGGACATCCACTTATACCAATGAGTCACTCACTCCTAGAGCAGCAGTCCTGTGATATCAAGTGGCAAACAGGTGGGTAACACACCCTCCAAACCCACCGCAAGGAATGAAAGAGGTGGTGGAGTCACCAT
>NW_008682111.1:25316-32212 GCF_000695815.1 Acanthisitta chloris
GTCACAGGTTGGACTGGATGATATCAGAGGTCTTTCGTGTCTGATTGATTCTGTGATTGTGTGAAACCCTGCAGTCCTTCCCTGAGAGCTCCATGCTGCCAACCAGTTCAACAGCACAGGTGTCAGGATCCAGCCTTCCAGCCTCTGGGGACGATCCCTGCAGACATAAGATGCCTCAGGGTTTATCCCTCCACCACAGGCTGGGCCAGGCAGGATTGCTCCAGGGGCAACTGCAACTTTCCCTGCCATGATCCAAGGTCATAAAATCATAGAGTCATCTAGGCTGGAGGACACCTCTAAGACCATCAAGTCTAACAATTAGCCTGCTACTCTGCTGTAACACCTAAACCCTAAACCATATCCTCCAATGCCACATCCAAATACCTCTTAAACACTTCCAGGGATGGTGACTCCACCACCTCCCCAGGCAATATTCCAGTGCCTGAACACCCTAACAGTGATATTTTTTTCCTAATTTGAAAAAGGGTCATTGCATTAGGCGAAGGACAAGCTGAGTCCCGCTGCGCTCCAACAAGAATTTAGCTTGGCTGGGATGCTCTCTCCATTAAGCCACAATATTCTGGAGCAAAACACGAACAGTGTTAAAAAAACACCTCCTCACTGTTGGGTTTTGCTGGTTGCTGTGGCAGATATTTAGGACTGAATGCACTGGATCAAAGAGAAGCTTCAGTCTTAACTTCCAAAAATGACATGCGCAGCCTTTCCTGGACAGTCCCCAGTCCGCTCACTGAACACCACCCTCCTTTACAGCAAAGGCAGCTTGCACATCCTCCTATTATTTCAGCATTGCCTGACCCAAGCTGAACAGATTTTGCTCTGAAAAACCTCCTTGAGGAAGCTCAGCAAATAAACCTGTCAGTGAATCCTCCTGAATTTGAAATCAGAGGCCTGATTCTGGCATGGTTTACATTTTCTGTTTAATTTGTCATTTGGTTTAGATGAAAGGTTAATTGTGTTTTCTCTTAATATATTTAATATATTGTAGTAACAAGCAAGCTCTAGAAATGATAAAGTCATTTGTTAAAAAACTCAGCTACATCATCTTTAGCCATTCATGTTCCCTTCAGAGGGAAAATTAATTGTTCCAATCTAGTAAGCTACAAAAGAAATACAGCCGACAAAGGGTGAAATATGAACATCAATGGTAAGTTTCAAATTTACCCTATTTATTTTGAATGTAAGATCTCATGACCCACTAAAATTCAGTTCACAGTGTTTTATGAAAAATAATGGCTGAAATTGAATGTCTTAATTTACATTTAATGCAATTAAGAATGGTTTAAATTATGACTGATGAACAGCACACACAGATGTCAGTCAGTTTCATCAGAATAAATTGAAGTCAGTGTCAATGAATGCTCCACTGATAAATCCCACTTTACATAAAATTAATAAAAATAAGGAAATATAATCCTTAGCTAATTGCAAAATGTTCTGGAATTCCCCTGAATTTTGGAGGGGGGGAGTGTAAGGAGAGAAAACCACAAAGTAGCACATGAAGAGTAATTTATTTTCAAAGGTGCCCTGTGTGAAATTCTGTAATGGTCTGAAAGTTTACTGCAGAGGGTGTTTCTGTGCACGAACACCTTGCTTTACTGAAATGAGTCATGGCAGGGTGAGGAAGATGCCTGTAACGTGCAGCTGTGCGTGATCACAAAAGAGCTGCTCTCCTTGCCGTTCCCTGGGAAGGGAGACGTGCTGTGCCTCCATGCACCTGAACTGGCATCTCCCCTGCTTCTGCAGCTTGCTGGGGACCTGAGTTGCCTTCTCCAAACCTTATGCCAGCAAGAATTAGCACAGAGTTTTCAACCCTGTGCAGTCAACATGATTCAAATATCATTTAGTGCTCTCACACGTAAACAGTGCCAACTCCTTCACACAGGCATCATCACTCAGTTCTCTCGCTGCACAGGGCCTGGCACAGCAGGATCGTGGCTCATTGAGGGTCCCCCTAAATGCTTCCACAGTATGGAGGATAATTTTAAAAATCCAATTAATACCAGTTCAGACTGATTTACAGAATGTTTTTGAGGTAAAGCAAGTGTAGACTGGAATCTCACCAAATATTTGATAAATGTTTTTCATGCTAACACACGAGGGCAGGTTTCATTCTGCATTCTGCATAGAGGAGATATTGTTGCTTTCTAAATGAATATAAAATATATGAACCATTTTTCAGTCTGTCTTCCGGGAGCAAACATCAAATGTGGGGAGTGCTGTGAGCAAAACGTTTGGCTTACAAAGTAGTTATGAAGCTGTCCTACAGTGCAGGAAAAAAAGAGAAACCCAACAAATACTGAAGTCAGGAGGCATTTCTTCTGTCTCTGCAATCACTGCAGAGGCTGATTTTAACAAACCTAAATTCTCAGGGTAAGCAAAAATACCTTCTGTGGAAGACCAGGGCAATGCAGGAAAACACTGAGCTTCCTCGTCACAAAAGCCTACACACGCTTGTGGTCACCACAGTCACCAGGAAAGCTGCAGAGAACAGGGTTCCCTGTGATTTCAAAGTCATTAATAAACACTTCCTGGGTGGAGGTTTTGGGTTACCAAGCATTCGTTTATGTGCACATAAAGGCAAACACCTCTGAGATAGTCCCATTTTCACATCAGACTGTTTTTAGCCTGGATGCTTCTGTGTGAAGTAAAAAAAGCATAATCTTCTAAGACCAAGGCACCAGATACTCTAAAATGTGGGCAAAGGCAATTTATGATGCTAGTGCAACTAAATCTCCCAATATTATTTTGCAGTCAGAAGCTTATATTTTCATGAGGTCAATTTTAGAACAGGTGGCAGCAGCCCAAGTTTAAATTGGCTCTTAAATGTGTATGGTACATATTTAGCATAGGTAGGAAATTAGTCTTTCCTTCTTTCAGGATATGCCTGTCCCCCCTTGTATGTCTGTTCTGTGGTATCAGACTAATCGGGATGCCTTAATTGTGTATTCTCTCTGGGTGAGGCTGTTCGTTGTCTGTATGTAAAAGAGTTGAGTGTCCTACCTGTCCTTATGCAATATGGCCACTGGGCCAATCTGTGCCCTGGATAGGTCAATTGAAAAACGTATTCCTTCAAGGGAACGGGAATGATTTATGCAGCTCCTTTCTGGTGCCCAAAAGCAAAGGGATGCAAGTTGAGGCCACTGTAGTGTCCTGCAGTCCTGCTCATACATACTGCTCCTGTGAAATGTTTGCCTGCCATGCCAAGCTCAGACTGCTGGTCTTGGATTTCCATGGCTCTGTGCAAAACCAGTCACTGATCCAAAAGCTGAGAGCAGATGCTGAGGTCTGTCCATTCAGGCCTGTGGGAACTGTGGGTGCTCCAGACCTGGATTTAGCCAGTCTCTCACTTCACATATGGGCTGTATGGTGCCAAACACAGCTCGTTTAATCCTTGCCAGAGACTGCAAAGTCACCAGCCTAAGCATTTACCTAGGGCCAAATTCTCAAAATGAAGATGCCCAAGCCTGCAAATCAAAATATGAGGTATGTTCAAAAGAGCACTCAGGATTGCACGCAGTATTAGTACAATGTGTCTTTGCTATGCCCTTATTATCTTGTAGATATATAGTGTAATTTATGCTAATAGACTGACTCCCAAATTTACCCTTGCTGTGTTAGTTACTTTTCTAGAAAGTACAAATGGCACATTGTTAGCAAAGAACCAGAAAAAACTGGAAACAGAGGGTGGGGGAGCAGCCCCTGGTTATCCAGCCCAGCCTCCAGTGCACAGAAAAGTGCCTTATATTTTATTCTCCTTATATTTTCTAATGCTTTTCCAATTTAGTTTTAAATGCATAGGGCTTCATGTGATGGAGCTTTCCTGCTTCCCATGAGAAATTGCTCCAGAGCTGTATTATATATTTTGCTGTCAGGAAGCTTTTCCTGATTCTTAACCTAAATTTTTCGTTTGTTAACTTCATCCTATTACTCCTACTTATATCTCTTTTGTCAGCCTAAATAACTTTCCCACCCTCATTTGATAGCTGTACCCTTCAAGCATTTGTAGCATGCCATCCTGTCCTCCCCTTGTGTAGTCAAGCTGCACATATTTTGGTGCTTTAACTTTTTTCAGTCACTCTTGCTCACGCTTGCTGCTGTTCTCCACATATTTTGCTCTTTTGTTCAGACCAGAAAGCAAATGATATTCCATACACATGTTTCCCTGGAAAATAAATGCTATGCTTTTGCCTGCTTGCCTCCTGTGTCCACAAATTTTCCCCCACACAAGCTAAACATACAGAGGGAAGCGCAAATGAAGGAGGCAGGATTTGCATAGGCATGGAGACTGCACTGGAGTGACACAGAATGCTAATAAAACTGGTTTAAGGGGCTTTTCTATGTACATTTTTTCCCCCTTCGACTTTAAGAGATCATCACTCAATGCTATTTCTTAAACTGAAGAATCTAAGGCGAATGCTTTGACTTGATTTTAAAGACATTGAATTTTTTCTGCTGGTATAAATAGTATGGACACAGTAAAAGTACTTGAGAGAGCCTAATGAACCATTTCTTACACCCCATTACCTTTAGTCTGATATGACTGAGAGTACGGGCACTAATTATCCTCTCTTTCACAGGCACAGACATAGATCTACAGTAGGTCTTAAAACACAATATTCCGTACAACTCTTAGCAGTTCCTCATGTAATACATTTCTGTATTTTTTTCTAATCGAAATTTAAATTAGAGGCATGTCACTTCCCATCTCCTTGCCACTTATATATGTTTTATGAACAATTCTTTCAGATTATTTCATACCCAAAAAAAAAAAAAGTGCAGGTAGAACATGGCCAGTCACAGGGAGAGTTCTAAAAATTAAAGGATTTTTCTTGGAAAGGAGTGAAGCAACCATACTGCTGTAATGACAGAGAAGGTCTGCAGAGTGGAGTCTCACACAGGAAGGCTGCCAGTCAAGAGAATCAGGGGAGTGTGAGACGAGCATAAGATCAGAGCTCATCTCCCCTGGGTCCCTCGGAGAATGGAAAATTGCTTTTACTAGTTTAGCTCTGCTCTCCTGTGCAAGAAAAGAGCGAGGAGCAAGGCTGATCTGGGGTGGGGGGAGGCAGGAAATCATGCATCGCTCTTGCACTGCTTTGCATTTCACAGATAGCCTTGATGAGGTGATGCAGGTGCACCAGGCAAGGCATATGTCCTGTCATTGCTTTTGTGGCTGTGCTTTTGTGAATTATTTGTTCTCCTGTTGGGCTGCCCAGGCTCAGGTCATGTGAGGAAGCCTGCCTGCATGCTCCAAATCCTAGCCTTGTTGATCCACCTGGAATGCAAAGTTCAAGGCACCAACACCTCATATCCCTGGAGTAAATACTGCTCCCAAGTGGAGTCCTGATTTGCACCACCGTGACCGAGCTTGAACCTTTATCTCACGTCAGACAGAAGATGAAGTTTGCTGCTAGTTAACGAGGAAACACTTGGAAACATATGAGCTGCATATTGGGATGCAGATGGTTCTATAAGACAGTACATACATTTATAAAGGAGACATGTAAGGTCATTGGGAACCATCTGCTTTAAATATTTAAATGTCCTTACACTAAACGTATGAGTAGTTTTGCCCTGGACTTGTACTATTAGCCATCTACCAATTTTTTATAATAATGCTGAAACAAAAGAAAAATGGGAAGGTGGGAGACAAGGCATGGCAACCAATTTACAACATCTGGGCCCTACACAGCCAGCTCAGCAGCAATGCAGCCAGTCCAGGAGCAGTTTGCACTCTTTGCAGTGGCCCAGCCCCAGGCAGAACATGCCCTGCTCACCATGCTGCTTCACCTGGGAGGAGGGCAGGCAATCTAACTATCAGGAAATCTTCATGATCCTGCTCCACCTTGGACAGGGTGTTTCCATAGAGAATAGTTATGGCATGATTTGCCTTGTCTGTACTGCAAGATTTCCAAAGCTCTTTTTCTTGCACTATTCTGCAGCCTGACTGAGCACTGGGGAGCTGTGGCTCCAGAAATCCCTGTCTCTGCTGACTCTGCACTGGTTTCCCCATTCAGTTAACCCCAGTAACAAACCTAAATGAACATACAGTCTCCCTCTCTCTGCAGTGTACTCCTCACATGTTTTGAGAGCAATCACACGGGCACTCAGTGAAAATTACCACCCTCAACAGCCCTAGGTCCAAGCTCTGCAGACCTATGCTTTTTCTGAAGACAAATATAGTTTAAATCACTTTGGTCCTTTTCTTTTCTGAAATATTTTCCACCAAACAGAATCCCTCAGGTGGAGAAACAGGAGCTGGTCAGCTTCCAGGGATGCACGGATGCCATAGCCCTGATTCTTGGCTGCGCTTCTGGAGCCCACAGCAGTGCAGTGTTCCCTAGAGCCTCCCAAGGAGGAGCAGTCCTAAAACGTCCACATACTCTGCATTTAGTTCCTTATTCTGGCTCCTGAAACCAACATGGGAAGGCAGAGAGCAGCAGCTTCTTTCCACATCTGGGTGTATCTAAGGCATAGATAGGGTTCTCTGGGCCAGAATCTCACAGTGTTAGCTAACACCATTGCAGATCCATGCTGGGACAGGCTGGACACGGTACCCACAGCAGGCAGAGCTGCTGCTCATGCCTGTGCCCCCAGCAGGATAGTTTCTTCGTGTGTTTTCTGTCTCTTTGTCTCCTCCATAATCTGAGGAACAGGGTCAACACAGCAGTTATTAAGCTGCTCTTCTTAAATGGTCATCCAGATTCACACCCTTTGGTGGAAGTATACATGTACCATATGTATCATACATACATATGTTAATCCTGGGTTCACACTTTCCCTGAGGTCTGTCACTGCATTACAGACTCTCTATCAAACATTCAACAGGACCAGGGAAGTAATTCTTCCCATGGACTCAGCGCTGGTGAGGCCACACC
>NW_008682112.1:0-627 GCF_000695815.1 Acanthisitta chloris
GGCTTCGGGCTCCCCACCACGCCAGCAGACTCGGAGGCCAAGGAGCTCCAGGCTGAACCCAAGCAGGACACCCAGTTGGGGGCCACCAGCAAATCCCCCACCTCACCCCAAGCAGCCTTCACCCAGCAGGTAAGGACCCACTCCTCTTCCTCAACCCCCTCTCCCTATTTCATTTTTGTTGGTATTTTTCCCTTTTCTCGGTGTTTTGCCCCCCAGTTGGGTGGCTAAGTCGTTTCAGGCCCCACGGGAGGGAAAAGCCGCACCTGGTTGTAGGTCTCATCCTGCTGTAGTGTTATTTAAGGTCGTGCTCAAGAGCTGAACCTGCGGGGAAGTACACGCGTGAATGTTGGGGGGTGTGGAGGGACATGCAGGGAAAAGCATCCAAAATATCAGAGAGGGGAACTTGCTCGTGCAGTGGCAGACACACACACCCACAAACGCCCACGCGTGAGTGTACAAATGCCAACACGAACACACACATACAGTGTGTATCTTTGCTGTGCCTGTCTATATTTGTATAAGATGTGAAAGTATATATATTACATATATATATGTACCCGTTGTATGCCCAGGCGCACACAGACACAGCCCACACCCACGCGATGGACACCGAGTGGTGTGTCCAGC
>NW_008682113.1:0-580 GCF_000695815.1 Acanthisitta chloris
CTGTGTGTCTGTCTGTGTGTGTGTGTAAAAGGGCGAGGGCGCCACCTGCTGGCACACCGCGGGCTCGGGCGGTGCTCTGTGAGCACAGCGTGTGACTGTACATGTCTTGGGTCAGGCTTTAGGGACTTGGTGAGAGCATTTGCAAAGAAATAAGCTTCCTTCAACTTGAGCAAGTCTGAGTTCCGGAAATATTTTCTCGGCTTTTCATCTTGACTTTTTTTTGTTGATAGGAACATCATCTCCAGAGGGCTATCTCAGCACAACAAGTTTATGGAGAGAAGAGGGATAACATGGTTATACCGGTTCCAGAAGCAGAAAGTAATATTGCATACTATGAATCTATATATCCTGGAGAATTTAAAATGCCAAAGCAGCTGATTCACATACAGCGTAAGTAAAGTAACTTGTTGAAGTCTACATTGAGAGCTTTATTTTTCTAGTGGTTCTGGACATTACTCCTAAAGATCTGTTGAACTCCCATCAAGACTGACTTCTGAAAGTTAATCTTTTTCCAACATGTTGAAAAATACATAGTACTTGCTGAAGAGGTATATTTAGTTCCTGATCAGTAGTAATAGTT
>NW_008682113.1:603-14227 GCF_000695815.1 Acanthisitta chloris
CAGACACAAATCTACTTGAAGAAGAAAATATATGATGCGTAGTTAAGAAACAAGAGTACCTGTCCCTGAAGCTTAATCAGCTGAGTGGATTGGGAAGCCAAGCAGAAATGGCAGTAGCAGTACTAGTGTTTGCCTATGCCTGAATAGATGTATTCTACATTTAAAAGTAGGTGGGTATTGATGTCACTGATGGCTTGCAAAAACAAAATCTCAACAAGTTTGCTGGAAGATAGCAGCTTTTTTGTATGGATATGACCCTTCATGTGAACACTACATTACTTCAGATAACTTTTGAAAAGATCATAAAAAAGACAGTCTGTTGCAGAGCTCTGTTGCATGATGTAATGAGTAGAATTCTAAAAGTGATATCTGTGCTGTGTAAATGGATCTCATGCTTAATTAGCTTTGGTTAAATGCTAGACTTCTCTATCAGTCTGAGCCTCAGTGAAGGCTTAAAATATTAGAATTGTAGAATTACTTGGGTTGAAAGGGACATTAAAAGATCATCTAATCCAACCCCCCTGCAGTGAGCAGGAACATCTTCAACTAGGTCAGTTTGCTCAGAGCCCTGTCTAACCTGACCCTGAATGTTTCTAGGGGTGGGCCATCTACCACCCCTCTGGGCAGCCTGTTCCAGTGTTTCACCACCCTCATTGTAAAGTACTACTTCTTTCCTACTAGCAGTTTTCCATGATAATATTAAGGTTACGCTTTTCTTTCCTCTTTTCCTTATCTAGTGATCTAACAGCTGAAACTGACTTTCAGCTGCATTGTATTCTACCTGTTTATTAAAGGCACGTGTGATGTGTTTGATAATGTGTTTTCAGATGTGCACTTGGGAAGAAATTTGTCTCTTACCAACTAAAACAACTTGAATGAGGCCTGAGAACTGACAAGGTCTTGTTTTGAATGCAGAGTGCTGCATTTTCGTGGGGTATTGTGGAAAACAGAACAGTTGTTTGCATTCTGCAAAACATTACTTGTGTTTGAAGATGTCTTGCTTCAGATGGTGGATCATGTTGGGCCAGTTTAGTATGACCCATCTACATCACAAAGATCCTTGATGCTCTTGATGTGGAAGGTCACTGTAATACAGTTTCACATACTTTCATAGTAGCACTTTTGACATGTGTTTGGGCTGAAGTCTTAACTGTTGATCATGGAATACATACACCTGCAGAATATTAGGCAGTATTGAACATTTTGACCGGTCTAACAATTTTTTATGGAAAGTAATGAGGTAGGAAGCTGCTAGTTGGTTTGACCACTAGTAAGTTTTCGTTGGTTAGCAAAACCATATTCAAATAGATATCAGCTTCTGTGCCTGAGCTTTAATTGTGTCACTTTTTTTCCCCAAGAAAAAAATCTTGGAAAGAACATTACTGCAGCTTTCAAATGAATAATTTTGGTTCCATCAGCAGAAGAGTGTGGTGTGTACTCAGGACATTGCTATTAGAATAGAACATTTCTGTAGTAAAACTAACTTTATCTTTCACTGTATCATTTAGCTTTTAGTTTGGATGCTGAGCAGCCGGACTATGACTTGGATTCGGAAGATGAGATCTTTGTGAATAAGTTGAAGAAAAGAATGGACATCTCTCCTTTGCAGTTTGAGGAGATGATAGACAGACTAGAAAAGGGCAGCGGTCAGCAGGTACAACGGTGCTTTGAATACAGAATTTGAAATACGCACTCTATATGTTACTGTATGAAAGTGACATGCTGGGTTTTACATTTAGCCAGTCAGCCTGCAGGAGGCCAAGCTGTTGCTGAAGGAAGATGATGAATTGATCAGAGAAGTGTACGAGTACTGGATTAAAAAGAGGAAAAATTGTCGAGGTCCCTCTCTTATCCCAGCAGTAAAACAAGAGAAACGAGATGGTTCCAGCACAAATGACCCTTATGTTGCTTTTAGAAGACGAACAGAAAAGATGCAGACACGAAAAGTAAGTACATCAGTACCTCCTTCTGCTTTTTTTTCTTTTCCATCTCCCCCTTTCAAAACGTAGCTTAAATAAAAAAACAATTCGCCTGTGTAGTATAAAGCAATAAGAATTGGAGTGTTCTTTTTTTTTAAAATTGGCAAGGATAAAAAGCATAAACTACTTTAGGACAGCTATTAAATAAAAGTTTATATTCATTTTTTTTCACTAAATTTACTGTTACACCTGCTTTTTTTTCTTTTCCATCTCCCCCTTTCAAAACGTAGCTTAAATAAAAAAACAATTCGCCTGTGTAGTATAAAGCAATAAGAATTGGAGTGTTCTTTTTTTTTAAAATTGGCAAGGATAAAAAGCATAAACTACTTTAGGACAGCTATTAAATAAAAGTTTATATTCATTTTTTTTCACTAAATTTACTGTTACACCTACTTACGGGAATAAAAGTTTATATTAATTTTTTTCACTAAATTTACTGTTACACCTACTTACGGTGTTGGCAAGCTGTGGCTCATTGATAACAGGCACATGCTTCTCCTCGTTTTAGCATGTGATCTCATTTCTTTAACATACCTAAATATTTGGAACTTAGGTAAATTCAGATTATTGTATTTGAATGATGTGGGGAAACACGTATACTGTGTATCTACAGAATCGAAAAAATGATGAAGCATCTTACGAGAAGATGCTTAAGCTGCGCCGAGATCTGAGTCGTGCAGTAACCATCCTGGAGATGATAAAGAGGAGGGAAAAAAGCAAGAGGGAGTTGCTGCATTTAACACTGGAAATTATGGAAAAGAGGTAATGTTTACTGAAAGTTTGCTGCAGAAAGCTTTGGAAACTACTTGGTGTTCTGATTGCTGCAAATACTTGAACAGTGGGAATATCTTAAAATAAGTATTCTGGTTCTTTCACACTTACCAGGTAGCATGCTCTGTGTTAAGATATTGCTTGTTGTGGGAAGGTGACCTGTCACACTAAGGTGCATTGTTTTATTACATGTGTGCATGTTTTCAGGTGTGTGTATCTATCCTGTACATTATACCAGAAGGGAGCTCAGATTCGGATAAATTCTAGTGAAAATGTGTGTTAAGTACATAGATGAAGGAAATCCCAGCTATTTTTAAGGCCCTTTTCAGTCATTACCATTCTTCTTCGACTTCATTATCGCTATTCTTTGCTAAAAAAAGCTTGATCTAACACTCTGTTGGGGAAAACAAATAACCGTTTCATAAAGTATGAAATGTTGTTGTGTGAGTCATCTCCAGCTTGTGCTTCTGTTGACATCCTGTTTGTCAGCTGTGCTGAGGGCCAAATGCTCTGCTCTGTCAGCTGTCACTTTCCCAATCCACTGAGAATCACATTTGCAATGTGGAGGTTTTTGTAGTTTGATACTTAGATCTGAATATCCTTCTCTAGCTTAAGTATCCATGTTTGTAAACAAATGTTCTGAGTCAGTATCTTACAGCTCTAGAACTACCTTTTCAGTCTGAATTCTTGGGGGGAACAAGCTGAATGTCTCTACCAGGGCACTTTTTTCAAGCACTGAGCTTTTTCAGCAGAAACAGAGAAATTGCAAATATTTTTCCAGTAGCTTTTTCAAGAAAATAAGCTGTTGAATAGAGGAAAGACTCTAGTGGCTCCCTCAGAGTGGAAAACTGCACTTCAACTCAGCATTTGTCACAGGATTTGAAATGTAATATGTTCCATGGATCTGCCTGTGGTGAAAATAGTCTGTAACTCAGAAGAGGGGAGTATTCATAGATAAGGCAATCTGCCTCACTGTTAAAACCTTCAGAGCGATAACTGAGTGTTTTTAAATGGTACCAGTCCCCAGCAAAGGGGGGGGAGGATAACCCTGTCCCTTCTTTCCTTCTAGTTCCTGCTTTTTTCCTTTACAGTATCATCTTTTGCAGAAGCTTTACAGGGTAGTTATCCTTTTTTTATTTGTCAGCATTAGCCATTGCAATGAATTTTCTCCATTATTAGTCCCCTTTCCTGGAATAATATTTCCTGTACTTCTTGTTGATGTCCTGGATGTCCCTTTACCCCAAGCTGCAAGTGTTTAATCTGTGGTTTGGGTTTTTTTACCAGATGTACCCTGTAAATATACCAACAAATAAAATTTATTCTGTTTTTAGGTATAATTTGGGTGACTACAGTGGAGAGATCGTGTCTGAAGTCATGGCACAGCGGCAGCCACTTAAACCTACCTATGCGATTCCCATCATTCCTGTGTCTAACAGCAGTCCTTTTAAACACCAGGAAGCTATGGAACTGAAAGAATTTAAAGTTAAAGTGAGTAGCAGCATCACTATACGGTGTGCAAGATGCAGTGTTTTAGGATGGGAGGAGGAGGGAAGCTTTTTGGAACTGGCAAGAGGCCAGCAAAGCTGCAAGTGAAATTAAATGCTTCCTTCTCTTGGAATTACTAGGATAACAGACAGGCCACTAGCATTCCTCAAGACAGAAATAAAGGAAGTATGGACAAGCTGCAGGCAAAAGGACACATGCAACTGTGTTCTTAATCAGGGGAATAGAAATATTTTTCTCTAGTACTGCCCATAAAGTTAGGATATTCTGAACAAAACTGTATTTGTTATCTAGATAGTGTACAAATACAGAACTAATGATGAAAAACCCGTATGTTGTTCTGCATTATGTTGTTATTTTAGTCTGGAGGGTTCTTTTTGGTTTTGTTTGTAAAACATGACCCACTGATATTCCACTGATATTCCCAGTGTGGTGTATATCCTTGGTTTCATATTTAAGTAAAGTATCAAGTAATCTTACTGGATTTTTAGACAGCTACCAGCACTTTTTTTTCCTGCAGGCTTTAATTTTTGTCATATGAAGCATAGGTACAGTGGGAACAACTGAACATGTTAAATAGGTCAGGTAACACAGGAGAAATCTGAGGTGTAATTTGAATTTTAAACCTGTAACTGAAGAATATCCAGAGGCTGTTCTGAATCTGACAGGGTGGTTTGAATCAGTGAATTCTTCCACTGGTAGCAGAGAATTGTGATTGCTGGCATGTACTTACCTGTCAGTGCAGGGTCTCACAGCTTGAAAGAAATCTGTTTCTTGGAAGCTTGGGAAATGCACTTAAATTGGACTCTGCATAGTATGGAGAAATGTGTTTAATTTTTAGAGGCTTTTGTAAGATTATAGGTATCTTTGAGAGGTCTATTGTTGTGTTGAAAGTATTGTTTGGTACTTAGTAGTTCTGTAACGCTGGCTATTCATTTAAAATGCTAGAAAATAAAAAAGGTGCCTCATGGAGATCATCATATGTATTTTGGTCTCCTTCTCCAAAGTAGTACTGTTATCTCAGTACTCTAGTGAGTTATTGAGCAAACAGTGCTTGATTTCACCTTATGTGTTAAATGCTTTGGTTCCTGGAAATGAAATAACGCTCACAAAATGTCTGCATGTTTTACTGTCAGGATGGTGGAGAGATGAGTTCATGTTTTGGCTTGCTTGGACAGGAGTTTTCATAAACTTGTGTTTCTTATTTTTCTTGCAGCAAGATAAACCTGATGTTATTAGACCCAAAAGGAAGTATGAGAAGAAGCCAAAAGTCTTACCTTCGTCTGCTGCTGCTACTCCTCAACAGACAAGTCCTGCTGCACTGCCAGTCTTTAATGCTAAAGATCTGAATCAGTATGATTTTCCTAGCTCGGACGAAGAACCTCTCTCCCAGGTAAGACCTTTAGAGTTTTTGTGCTGCTCTTGGGGAAGGAACAGAAGTAAAACTCAAGAATTTGCTAATGTGTCTCCTCATACACCCCCAACCCTCCCCCCAATCCCCTCTTTAAAGGTTTTGTCTGGTTCTTCGGAGGCTGAGGAAGAAAATGATCCCGATGGTCCTTTTGCCTTCCGAAGGAAAGCAGGCTGTCAGTACTATGCTGTAAGTAGAATTTCCTTATGTCTCATAAGACAGAGCATCATGGTGGGAAGAGATCTTGTGTTTAATTGCTTCATTTGATTTTAAGCCTCATTTAGACCAACCTGGCAACTGGCCATGGAGTAGCCCTAAAGAGGGAAGATTAGGAGATGTGCGTTACCGATACTGCTTAACCACTCTCACTGTCCCCCAGAGGTGTATTGGGTTTGCACGAAGACGGGTTGGCCGTGGTGGAAGGTAAGTGTTGTGTGATTTTTAAAAATAAAATTAAAAAGAAAATAATCAGTAAGACATGAAGAGCAAAGGTCAAAAACAAAAAAAAAAACACCTCAAAAATTTGACACATCCAAGAGATTGGCTTTTTTAATATTTACATTTGATACACGTTTCCTTAGCTGGTTAATGTCTCCAGTTTTATTTTGTGCTAGTAGAAGTTTCTTGAGTACTGTTTTCTTAAATAGTTCTAGGGTTTTTTATTGCTTGCAGTCCTGAGTTCTGGGGTAAAAATACATGTGCATTTTCAGTTGTGATTGCATTATTTGCATAGTTGTCCTCAAATAGGAGCATTTAAAGATAGCAAGAAAATCACATTTTGCAGAAGATGCTTTTCTGCATTTAGACTGTGTTTTGTGATTTGCCAGTTGTGGATAATTTAACTGTTAAATTTCAAACAGTGTCAAAAATACCAAAGAACTTAAGGACTTATTTGAGGCATTTTTCTTCTAAGTATCTTTATTGAAAACAATTTAAAGATGATTCAGAGTACAAGTGCTGGTTTTTTAAATAACGTGTGATGTCTTTAGGAAAATAGTACATTGGTATTAGATTTTTATTTAAAAGGCAAATCACATTCTTTTCATGAATGCACCTCTTCACATGTTAATAAGTCAGCTTGGGCAATCAGCAAAACTGGAATGAGAGCTGAAGGCTCTTTCTGGGATTTTTGCAAGGGGATTTGGAAGTTATTGTAGGTATATTCAGGATATAAGGAGTAAGGCTTTGAAATCAATTTAGAAGGACATTTGAATTATCACTTTTTACTTTAGCAATGTTATTTTATTTTCCAGGTCTTCTTAAAAAAATAATTCTATGTTGTTGTAGTGTTTTAATAAATGCATGATATTGTACATCAGCTCTTCAAACAGTAAAAGCTAGAACATACTTAAAAGTGCTACATACTGTAAAATAACAGACAGTCATGCATGTTGTCAGGGGAGTGTTTGATTATTCTAGAACAGTTTTGTGTAGTTTCTTCCATGCCTTTGTCATCCCCAGGCACACATGGCAAACTGGGGATTTTCTTGGTGTTTTCTTGCCACTGTGTAATCCTGCACTGTTCTCCTGGTTTCAGGGTGCTGCTGGACCGAGCGCATTCGGAGTACGAGAATACATTTCATCATCTGGATTCGGAGTTTTCCTCATCACAACACTCTTCAATCAGTCAATTTGCCAATACCTCAGAAACAAATACCTCGGACAAATCTCTCTCAAAAGACCTCAGTCAGATACTAGTCAATATCAAATCATGTAGATGGCGGCACTTTAGGCCTCGGACACCATCCCTACATGACAGTGACAATGATGAACTCTCCTGTAGGAAGCTCTACAGGGGTATCAATCGAACAGGCACAGCACAACCTGGGACCCAGACATGCAGTACCTCTATACAAAGTAAAAGTAGCAGTGGTTCAGCACATATTGGTATGTTCATTTTAACAAACTTGCTTCTAGAAGTTTTAAACTTGGGTCAGAAAAGCCAGAATATCATTAGGTCATCCATACTTTACGTTGTAGTCTGTTTTGATGGCAACAGCCTATTCTTCATGTCTATCTCTTTGTTTGCTACACAGACTGTTTGTGCATGTTTACTGCTAGCACTAGCATACTGCATCTGAGACTTACACAAGTGCTACAGGGGTGTGTAATTAGGATTTTAGAAATATGAAGGTTTAAAAAACAATATTGTGTAGGGTCTAAGTTGACTCTGATCTGGATTTTTAAAATTAAAAATGCATTAATTGCAATGTTGATGAAAATACTGCATTCCAGATTTTGTCTAGTACAAGGTGTGGCAGTGGTGGGAAATGTTCTGTTAGAATGTTTGCATTTAAAGTCCTGGCATGCTTTGAATTCTTATTTGAACTTAAATGAGCTTAAATGCCATTTCCCATCCAAAAAACTACCCAGCCCACCCTCACTGATGCATCTGCTTATCCTTAGCAAAACTCTTAGACTAATCAACAAGTGGCAGATTACATCTTCCAGATCCTAATTACAGATTCGAGGACCTGACTCTGAAAAAACTCGATGTAGTGTTGTTTTTAATTGGAGTACTGTTGAGCAGCATCACTCTTTCTTCACACTGGAAGTTAGAATGCAACTTAAATAACTCATGGATTTTGATTAGTCAGTACCTTAAATGTCATCTTTTTATAGAAGGTTAAAGTGACGCAGTTTTTTTATATAGAAGTAACAGTAAAAGTTCCCCATGGTTTCATAAGGAGTCTCTAGAATCGTATTTTCCTTGCCATTTTGAGTTGTGGCTTTGGAAATAAGTCAGAAAACCTGGATGACAAAGGAGTGCCATGGGCAGAGATGCATATACCTAATAATCTACCCAAATGGTTTGCTCAAAAACTGCTACCCTGGTATCATGCAACTTTTATCTTCCTGTTTGCCAAGATATATTTTGTACCTTTCCTCCCTGTACCACGGTTTGGGATATTTTTCCTGAAAATTCTTTCTCCTTGCATTTGTAGATTTAGTGAGCAGCTTTGTTCTGCTGTTTTATTTCATGCTTCCTCTCCATGCTGTCCTAGAGTAGATCCATACTCCTTGCTTTCCTTTTTTATGATTCTACTTGCTGGAAATGTACTAGGGCTAAAACTGATGGTTCTTCTGGTTTGTGCTCTAAGTGCAGCTTTTGGTGTTTAAATTCTGCCCTTCCAATGGTTCAAATAGGTAAAGCAAGATCAGAACTGAATGAGAGCTGCTTCTGTCTGGTGGGCAGTCTGAGCTGTGATAAAACACTATCCATGTTACTAGTATGAAAACAAAACTAATGTGTGCTGAATTGATTATAAATACACTGTGAAGTATTAGTGATGTTTACATCCAAACATCATATAGACTTGAAAAATTGGCTGATTGAGTTTAAAGCTTGTCTTTGTGTGTGTGTGTGTGTATAAAAAAAAAAACCCACACACCCTTGTAGTTTTTTTCCTTAAATAGATGGTTAAGATAGTTATCTACAGCATTTAGGAATTAAATGCCATTGTTATTTCTGGTGATGAGTACCATACAAAGTTTTAATTTTGTGGCTGCATTTGGAAGCCTGGGGGAAAATGATGTATACATATGAGTACCTGTTATATCCCATTCATTTGTGCTTGGAATTCTCTGCAGATGGCTTAGTATCTGTGTAAAATATTTAAGTTAGCATTCCAAGCTTTTCCAAAGTGAAAAGTTGTGGAGTTTAGGTTTAGATTTTTATTAGGGTTCGATCCAGAAATTAAATGCTCAATAAAAAAATATAACTGAATTTGCAGATGGATTTCAAGTTAGTTACCACAGTCTTTGAATAGTCACTTTTTATTACTATAACCAGGTCGATTATATCCATATTATTATTTGTAATCTTAATTGGGATTTTTGTTGCATTGAAGGTGTATATATGAGTTTGTGTGTATGTGGTGTAATGATGACAGTCTGTTTAGGTGTAAGTGCTTGAAAGGAGCACACACAGTCTAGTTCATCTTGGTACCATTCTGTTTTTTAGTGGATATTCTTTCTGTTTCTAAAAGAATTCTCTAAGATACTTTGTCTACACACATTGCAGAGCTGTTTGTCTTGTGTATGAGTTGGACTTCTTCAGAGGTGTCTGTCAGTTGGAGCTGAGTTATGTCTTACTCAGCTGCTGAGTTAGGTCTTCTTACTCTCTGTAGCAGATACTCTAAAGAACATCAGGTATCTAACAGCTGTAGAAAATAGTTTCTAATAGTTACTACTGAAGATTCACAACCCTGTAGAATGTGTCCCCATTTTGTTTTCTTAGTTGTTTAGGTTTTTGAACTGGCAGTAGGTCTTTTTACCAGAAAACACTCATCAATGCATCTAGGTTTTTTTAAAATCCATTTATCCTTTTGTTGCTAAGGTGAGTTGTGGTCCTTCTGCCATGCCTGCAATGAGAAGACTAGAGGGAACAGTTGTAAGATGAGACAGGGGAAATTGAGATTAGATGTTAGGAAATTTTTTTCCACTGTTATGGTGGTCATGTTGCCATGTTTATTGTGCACCATCACATGGCATGTTTTAACTGTTTCCATATTAATGAAGTTTAAAGAAGTCTTGAGTTTTTTCCACCTTGAGTGATCCAGACAACATGACGTGATTCTGAGGGATGTCCTGTATATGGCCAGGAGTTGGATTCAGTGATCCTCATGGGTCCTTTCCAACTCTGAATATTCTGTAATTCTGTAACATGCTGTTGACCTGGAAAAATTGCTGTGGAAAACCTTGGTTTTCAGGTCTGTTACACACGGCCAGCAGGGGCCTGAAGCTGATATGGTACCTCAGGACTTCTGTTAATCAGAGGATGAGTTATAAAAACTGTGCCCTGACATACCATTTTCTGGCTACAGGAGGCATTGGTTTTCACTCTGAAGATCAGAGAGAGGTTTCTCCAAAGAGCCAGGCATTTTATAAATATTTTGAAGTGCCTTTGACCCTGAAGAAATGAAAGTTATTCTGGTCCTGGCTTTCAGAGTGCTCAGCATTATCATCTGTGGAAGATGAAGTTCTTGCATTGAGATTTAGTGTGTAAATGAGAAGGGATGTCTTAAAAAAAAAAGAGGTGATTTAAAGGTGTTCACACATGTTACACAGAACACCACTAAAAAGCAAGCAAGAGTGTTTGTGGAGGATTAATTTGTTCAGTGGGAAAGCAATTGACTGAACAAAATGCAGCAAAATTACTTCGTAAGAGGTACTTGTATTGCTGACAATCTCAAGTTTCTGAATCATAACCTTCAGAGGTGGAGGTTGTGTCTTTAACTCTGGAGTGTGCAGTAGGCATGAGTATTCCTCTGAAGTGTTTCTGTCCCAGGAATTTAGTCTTCCTTGTTAGGCTGACCATCTGGTTCTGCCAGGCTAAAGGTAGTCTTGAACTGCGTCACACAGAGAGAGACTGTGCTTTCTGCTGGAGACTTGCTGCTAAATATGTTACACTCAGGTTTTTGAATGCTTGCATCTAGTAGACAAAAGTTAGAGACGTGTAAAACTGCACAGCATGCATAATTCTGTTTCAGCCTTGTGCTTAGGAAGGAGAGAAGGGATACCCATAGCTAGTGTAAGATTTGAGCACTGGTTCCCAGGCTCCCACAGTAAGGGTAGGTGACCATCTTGTGTTCTGTTCTTTTCTCCCTTTATCACACAGAAGCTTGGATCACTTTGACAGAATGTGAATGCTGGCATGGCTGAAGAGGTTAGCAGTTAGCTAAAGCTCACTGAATTTGTAGCTTGCTCCTTGAAGAATTTAGTCATAATGTTTGGGGTTGTAGACCTTACTGCATGTCAAGTGAAATAATCCAGCATGGTTTACCTTGCATTTTCTTGTAAACTAGACATTCAGGTGATGTGCTGCAAGTTGTACTTTGCTATTCAGTAACTTCTACTGTGGGAATTCCATAGAAATAACACTTTTCCCAGTAAATTTGGATCCCTTTTTATATGTCTTAATCTGCGTTTTAAAAGCAGTTTCACACACTCAGGGATGTAGCAGGAGAGTGAATTGTGCTTTCATTTCCCAAATGTGTCATGTGGTTGATTGATCTATACTTGTTCAGCCTGGGAAAGAGAAGGCTTCAAGGTGACCTAATTGTGACCTTCCAGTACCTGAAGGGAGCCTACAAGAAAGATGGAGAGGGACTTCTTACAAGAGCATCTAGTGACAGGACATGGGGGAATTGCTTCAAAGTGAAAGAGGTCAGGTTTAGATTAGATATTAGGAAGAAATTCTTTACTCTGAGGGTCAGCCAGAGAAGTTGTGCATACAAGTGTACATGGCCATGTTGGGTGGCTTTGGCCAGCCTGGTCTGGTGGAAGGTGTCCCTGCCCATGGCAGGGGGCTTGGAACTAGGTGATTTTAAAGTCCTTCCAGTCTAAACCATTCTATGATTCACTGCTGGTTTTTGATGTTCTCATTAAGGGTACCTGACACCTGATTTTAGACAACCCCTTCCCAAAAAGAAGCAGGAGGAAGCTTCTCAATCCTTGTGACAGTTCGTTGCAGCAGTGTAGAAGGACTTGCCCTGCCTTTTCGTGGCTTTCATGCCATCACTAGCTGTGTTTAGATCTTGTTATTTAACCCTCCTGCAACACTGCTCTGTGTTACTGTTTTCCCATTTTGAAATGTTTCTTTCACATTGCAGGGTCTTGTTATTTAACCCTCCTGCAATACTGCTCTGTGTTACTGTTTTCCCTTTTTGAAATGTTTCTTTCACATTGCAGGATAAACCTGGTAACAAAAGATCTGTGATGGCTGTTTTCAATTATCATTGCTGCTACTTAGCCCATGTGTGGCTGAGCTCCTAGTTGGAGAAGCAATAGCCTTGAGAGTAACAGATGTTTATGGCCCACTCTAAGCTTAGTTGAAGGAGGAAATCTTAAAAGGAAAAGCCTCTTTAGTCTGGGAAATGTGACTGGCAATGAGGGAAGAGTCACCACTTACTGAAACATCTGAGCACTTCTGGAGACTTCAGGACTCTGTAGTTACACTAGATTTTCTCATTCAACTTCAACTCAGTTGGAGTAGTGCTTTGGTCCAAAGTGGTGGATCTCTGGGCTTGTGTAAACTGTGAGACTTTGTCTGCATCCTATGCAAGCATGGTCATGTTTGTAACTGTGTGTACCCTGACTGGCTTGTGACACTGGTGGAAATTCACTCTAAGAATGATGGGCAGACAAGTATAAATGCAGAGCAAGCTTTTCTAGCTTTAGTTCAGTGGCTAGTAAAAATTCTTGTTAATTACTTTCTGTCTTCTGCTACCAAGTAGGGAGTACATTGCTAGACCTCATATCTAGTTCACAGTTTCTAGAGTTCTGATGTTAGGAATTTCACACTTAAGTTGAGTTGGGCTGAAATAAAAGGCTGTTGTAGTAGTAATCAAGGGAGTAATGGTTCGTGTTCTCGTAGTGTCTAATAATGCCATGTTTAAGTAAAATCAATCTTGAACTTCTTTTCAGAAAGTGAAACATCTTTGGGCCTGGTGCAACAAATACTAAATCACACTGGCTCTAAGTCTCTCCAATCTTCTGAATCAAATACTAAATCACACTGATGGCTCTAAGTCTCTCCAATCTTCTGAATTTGCTGGTGAGAACTTGCTGTACAGTAGAAAATCTTTAACCAGGCAGTGTAAGCCAGGTAACATCTCTCATAAGATAGAGAATTTAAAGTGTGATGTTCTGGATTACTTAGCACTGTAATTGATGTTTGCTATGCATGCACTTTGGCATTAGTAACTAGTAATTGTTCCTTTACACAGCAGGGATGTGATGCTCTCATGTATTTCCCTAAAGGAAACATTGATATATCATCTTACATATACACACATTTTAGCAGTTCCATAGTATATGGACTTTCTCAGTTGAAAGTTTTAGTTAGGTGATCTTTTTGATCAAAGCTTCCTTTTTAATGGCCATCACCTCTGCTGAAAGGATCAGGGAATCCAGTGCTCTAAATGGATTTTTAGAGAGGTTCTTTGAACCGAGTATA
>NW_008682113.1:14273-14989 GCF_000695815.1 Acanthisitta chloris
GATAATTTAACTTGATGTTATGAAACAACTTTGAAGCATTTTTAAGGTACTCTAAGTATCTAATTCTTTAGATGTTTAACAGGACTAAAGCATTTGCTGTAAGGTTTAATTAAGCTATTTGAGTCTCTAGGTATTAATTTTTTTAAAAAGTTTATTAAAAAAAAAAAAGTCTTTGTTTACTCCACGAACCTTGCTCAGTTTCCCTGGCAAATCTAGTAAGCATCTTCCATTCTGGAGATGCAGAGGAATGGTAGTAGAGGGATCAGGAGTTCACATAGGCATTTTCTGCTTTCCAGGATATGCCTCCTGTGTTTTTAGGAGACTGGTTATTGTGGTCTGTGTTTTCCTGCTTCAGTTAGTGAGTCACCTCCCAGTAACACTTGATGAATAGTGGGGGTGTAGCTGCTTAGCATACAAAGCCCAGTCTGTTCGTACAGATTCCACAGCCAGCCCTGCTCCTCACTGGTTTTGGCCACTTCTGGGAAGGGCTTGAGTTTTCAGAGAAGCTAAATGGAAGCTACAGCACTGTAATGCTAGTACATGATAAATGCTCTAGTAAAACCAGTTAGCACTGTAAAAATAGCTTTATATTGCAATATGAAACTACTGTGAACTTTGGATCTTTGAGAAGTCCATTGATAACATTATCACTGTTACTTTGTGCTCCAGAAAACACCACCTGTTGAGTATCTCATTCCACAGAATTTGGTTGATAC
>NW_008682114.1:0-247 GCF_000695815.1 Acanthisitta chloris
TCCCGGCCCGCCGCCTGCCCCACGTACTTTTGTTGGGGGAGCGCGCTTGCGATTAATCTGCTCTGCTGGTGACACGAATTGCCCGTAGCGGATTTGTTCTAGTAAAGTGAATCTTTCTAGAAGTGACTGGTAGGAGACAAGAGTACAAGTTCATGTGATGTTACTTTGTGATTCTCACAAAAGTATTCAAAGCTCCATTGCTATACTGCGAGGAGATGTATGCCCGGAAGGAGAGCAGCCAGAGGGT
>NW_008682114.1:287-39005 GCF_000695815.1 Acanthisitta chloris
CAAGTGAACTTGAGGGTGAGGGGTGAGGAAGGTTCCTGGTTAGCTGTAAACATGGAAATTAACATTTAGACATCCTTTAAAAGTAGCTGGATCATGCGTTAGTCGGTTTATATTTCACAGCGCAAGTAAGTCGGAAAAATATTTAAACAAAAATAAAGTCTAGGGGATCAGGCTCATTTTAGCCTTAATTTTATACTTACATTTTTTAAAATTATCAGCATCTCTAGTACAACTTCCAAATCCTACAGATTTGGTGGTGCCATTCTTACTATGACAGCAGACTGCCCAGTATAAAACCCTATACATTTCATATTTGCCAGTCAGGTGTTAGTGTAGTTGTGTTAGATGCATTAGTATTAACTGTTGCACTTTGACAAGGCTATATTGATATGTAGCAAAATTTGGAAATGCGTGTAATGGGAAAACAGTGCACCCTCAGAAGTCAAAGACTTAACTTACAGATTTTCATCTCAACTATAAATATTTTCTAAAAAAAAATCTTCATTCCAGTGACTGCAAAGGTGTTTCTACTGTGTTAATAACACTTATAGCAGCAGGCTTTTCTCCTGCAGAGTTCTTTGTTGGAAAAACAATTAATTTGAATAAGTCCCGTTCCCCCCCCCAATGCACAATTCTGCTGTCTTCTTTCTGAGAATGGTACTGTATTGCCAGGATAGCTTCAGTAATCTCTCCAGCAGAAGCATATTTGTGTGCCATTTTGGGAATTTCTCTGAGATAGGAATCTTGAAGATAGAATTAATTTCTAGGGGAAACTTCATAGCCTGTGCATGAGTGCTTTCTTTATCACCTGTCTCCATTTGGCATTCGGAGAAGGTAAATCAAAGTGCACGATTTGTTATTCTGCTCCACTTGAGAGCTGAACTAAATAACACTTGGTCTGAAATTCTGATTGAAGTTGTAGGAGGATATACTGTATTTAATTTAATGCCCTTTAATAGCATCTTCTTGTTCAGCTCTGATGCTGTCATTTTAAAGGTTGGATCGGAGTAGTTTTTCCCTGTAGGGAGTGGGAGGTGTAATCATTTCAGGGGAAAAAAGTAGTCTAAATTCCTAGAACACTAATAGACACAAACTTGGCCTAGTGTCCAAGCAGTTGTTTTTTGCCCTTAGGGTTCACTTTGCTATCGCTCTTTACAGTACTCTGGACAGTTTAGGTACAAGTATTGCATGTTGATGACATTTTTTGTAGCAGAAATAATGGCAATCTGTTCGTTCCTTAAAAAAAAAAGTTTTGGAGAAGATGGATCGATGCTTCAATAAACAGGCACTCATGTACATTTTATTAAAAGTTATGTAATGTGCTCCTGAAGTCTTGCATGTAACTGTTTATTTTAGCTGTCTTTGTACACATCCTTTCATCTGTGTGAGCCAAGCTATTTGAAATACAGGAGCGTATCAGTTACTGAAGGTGTTTTGCAGTTTCTTCTTAGCTACTACTTCAGTAAGCTAGTTCTCAAGGTTAAGAGCCCTGTAAGTGAACTTTGTGTACATTCTTTGTTTAGTCTGCACTACCGCAATATTTAGGTACATTGTGTTATATTTTTTCAAGCAAGAGATTAGTGATTACAAAACAGATGTAAAAAGTAGCAGTTTCTGATGTAACCAGGCACTTGAATTGTTTTGAAACTTTTTTCACCTCTTTAGAATATTTGCAAAGTTACACACTTAAATTTGTTTGATTTTCTTTTAAACTATGGTCATTAACAAATTTTACAGTTACAGTAGCAGGTTAGTTTTTTTTGTGTGGATATACGCCCAAGAAAATTAAATAGACGGAAGTGTCATGCATATGATATGCCAGTATTGATTTGTAAAGCATATCATAATATCAGAGTGCTATTGGTTTAAGGTGAACGAGAAAAAAAAACTTATTTTGGCATTTTTTTTCTGGAGCATGAGCTTAAACATAGCAGTGATAAATGATGATATGCATTGTCTAACACTTGCTTTTATATAAATAGCTCCAGAAGATTGCTTAAATGATAATCAAAAATATGAAATAGGGTGGCCTTCATATCACAAGGCCAAGGGTCTACAAATGGAAAAACTGAAATAATGAAATATTTCCAAGGCAACAGACTGTCAACAAGAACAGTAATGCATGGGCATATCATAGAGCTACCAGAAAGGATATTAGATCTTATAGCTCTAGAGCCAGGAGTTATAATGACCTTTATTAAATAGAGCCCTCCCACATTACAACAATCTTTCTGATTTCTGATTTATGGATTAGCAGTCATACCACTCTTCATAATTTGAAACATTCTCCCACCATATTTGTTTTGCTGCATTTTTCTGCACTGGAACCATACATTATTTAGAGCTTATATGAGAGTATTGATCAACAAAAGTTATATTTTACGTATTTTCAGTAACTAATGGGATTCTGAATAAGAAGGTTTTGTCTGCAGCACCATTTCTACATTCTTTACAGCACAACTGTATTTTTCTTTCAAGTTATAAGCAGTTACCTTGTTTTCTACCAATTTAATGACATATTCTACTGCTGTTTCATAAATACGTTATAAGTAATTAGAGAATTTTGTTAATAGATTAATACAATGCCCAGAGCCATAGGTATTTTTAAGACAGTATCAGGATATATTGTCAGCATCCATTTCTTTTTATTAGCATCTCACTTGAATTTCAGAGTCTAATATACTGGCAGTTTCAAATCACTTTTGTTTGAAACTTGGCACGCAAGTTGCCAGCCCAGATGGGAATTTTACTGCAAGAGTGATGTAAAACAAAAATTGACATTCTAGGCATTAGTTTTATCAGCCTTCTTCCTAAAGTGTTTGAAGAAATGTTTGTTTCATAAAATGCTCTTTATAACAATGTCCTCTTTATTGGAAAATGTATTCTAAGATAAGAATTTTGAATAACTGATACTGATCATGAAAACTGTTACCACGTTATTAAAATTTTGGGAATGAGTCTTCTCCCACTGAAGTCAGTAGGATGAATCCATTTTACCAACGTGACAGAATTTCATTTGATAGCAATTAAGTACCTGGTTTTTTAGAATTTAATGTTATGAGACCATTTCCTGAAATCTCAGCTCATGTGAATAAACCTTGCATTCAGTCAGTCCATTAGATTATTTTTGTATTATTGTCATTAGTAGACCTTGCAGGTATAAAAAGACCTCACGTGAGATGAGCTTTCAGCATAGTCAAGTTGTTTCAAAATGTATCAAGCAAACTTGTTCTGCAGGATGTTACCCTGGAAATTTGTTTATTTTAAACAGAAGATACTTTTAAGGTACATTTCACCCAGTCGTTTGTTTCTTTGGTTTGTTTGCTTATGCTTAATGTTTGGCTGCTTTTTTTTTTTCCCTTAAGAAGCTGCCAAAGATTTACAGCCATGAGAGGAAATGTTTTGAAAATTCATTTCATAAGAATTGCATTTTTTCAGAAGAGGCAATTTCTTTCTATGTAATATTTATAAGGCTACTGTATGTTATCTTTAACATACGAAGTCCCATTAGTGCGAATGAGGTGTGTGACTTTTTGTTCAATAGGACTTTGCATAGGAAATTTGTAATAATATTGTATTTTGCTGCATAAGAAGATGTGCCATAGTAAGAATATAATGGGTGCTGCCATGTCTCATATGACTAGAGCATTGTTCTGTGACTAGCTCGAGCAGTGGTTTTGCAATACACAAAGTCCTAGTCAAATGAATAGGACCGTTGTGCCATTGATTTGAACAGGACTGAGTAGTACAAATATTCGTTAATTTTGTATGCTATAGAAGTATATTACACAGGACAAAGAAAGTACAGTAAGGATAGGATAGTATTTGTGTCTGTAACTTGGCAGAACTGGACCCTGTCTTTGGGAGAAT
Source organism: Acanthisitta chloris (assembly GCF_000695815.1). Lineage (NCBI taxonomy): Eukaryota > Metazoa > Chordata > Aves > Passeriformes > Acanthisittidae > Acanthisitta > Acanthisitta chloris. Next base: position 4,158 of record NW_008682114.1, read on the forward strand.
ATTGAGTTCAAGTTGTACCTTAATCTTTAAAAAAGTCCCAAATGAAATTAGGTACACAATTAAAGTATACTACTGAGAATCACAAGCAAGGATAAAAGTATTTTGAACATATAATTCAATAGATGTGAATTTGTTCTCAGAGAGATCGCAATGACAAATGTACTTAGTGGGAGGAGGAGTGAACTTTGCATCTGTGTGTTATTATAAAATACGAAAGTCTTGAGATTCTCGAATAAAAATGGAGTGGTTCTCAAGGAGATCCTGATCTCAGCCTGCTACATCTAGACGCGGAGGGTTATGCCAGTCCTTATCTGGCACTCTGCACGCAGGTGAGAGCCAGGCACATTAAAGAACAAGCAATGTATAAGCGAGAAGAAATGGATTACTGAAAGCAGAGTTTTGAAGCTTTGTTACAAGCTATTCCCCCAGCCTTTCTTATATGTTGCATGTTGGACTTTCAGTCTTCGGTCATGTCTTGTCATTTTTCTGTTCTGGGGAACTTCTCAGTGATGTCATCCAATGTCTGAAGAAGACTTTAATATTAATGCCGAGCATTTCTGTAGATATGTTTCTTTATATAAGTTAGCATGATTCAAAAGGTCTGAAAACATTGTTCTGCATGTTTCAATGATGAGACAGTTGCACACAAAAGATTTTTGAGAACTAGCAAGAAGTGGCAAAAGATGTCAATGTTAGTACTAGGAATAAAATTCCAGCCCCCATTTTGACTGTGTATTCAAAGATTACGCTGCCTTCATTTGAGGGATTTACATTTCTTTTACAGGCAAAACCTCCACTGAAATAAAGTGCTTTCAGAGAATGGCTTGATTGCAATTTAAAATTAGCTGTTAGCTTGATATATAATAGAAGTTCAACACTTATGTTAAATAATTTAAGTGGAAAAGTACTGTTCCATTACCTGCAGGCATGTTAGGTTTACATATGTATATAGTGAACTTAGGGGATATAGTCTGAATAATATGTATGTACGTAATCTACAATAATGTCCCAGGGGCTTGGATTTTTCTGAAGAGCCTATTGGATTTAGGCATTCAACACATACTGCATTTCAGTGAAATATGGGCACCTAAATCCTATAAGCCCCCTTTAAAATACTTGCCTGGGAATTTTGTCTCCAACAGGAATTTAGAACAGGCTTCATTACACATTACATTGTTTTAAACTGAATTTTATTGCGTAATGAATAGTCTTTGAACAGTCATGTTGGATTAAATCCTAAAGGGTTATAGTTTTGCTCAAATTTAGGCACAGAACTGATAAGTTTATATAAGTGTGGTTTTCTTTTTTCTTGCTTGCTTATCATGTTTGAAAGTCATGTGCAAATTCACATTTACAATCAGTTTACTCACAGCCTAGGCTTTTATATGAGTTAGGTGCCAAAGCTGTAATTCATTTAGCCAAAGGACAGCATACCAAATTTTAGAAGAATTCACGTAGAAAGCTTTTTTTTTCTTAGAGATGATGGGAGGCAGAATTTGTTACTTTGTGGGAAAAAAGTGTAAGTGGGCAGTCTTCACAGGTCAAGGTTGAGGTCAATGGAAAAAACTGAGTGACTGAATCTGTACAGTGCTGGCAGCAGGATTAAAAAAGGAAAAAAGTATTAAAAAAAAGGAGAATGGCTGCCAGTGGTACTTATCCTTCAACCTCCACAGTTGAAAAAAAAAGTAGCTGATTTTATTTGTCTGACTATAGTTAGGTGTAGGATTGGCATGTTTGCTTCACCTTTGCATAAATTACTAACAGTATGGACAGGAGGTTCTCAAAAAGAGCTGCATTTTAAAAAACAAAAACGTTTTTTCTTGATAAGTAGCAAATAGAAGATGAACATAAAAAGAAAAACAAATGCTTTGGGCTAATTTATTCATTCATTCTTTCTGAGCTGCTGTGCAGTTTTATAACAAAACTTGCATTTCTTGTGAAAAATCAGAAGTACAGTAATTTTTTTTGGCTGAATGAGCTAGATAAATGGTACTCAAGTGGCAGTGTTTGAAGGATCCAAGTAGTTTACTAAAGTATCTTAATTAATTGGATGTTCACTTTAACAGTGAGGTTTCCTGTTTGTAGGCAGTGCTCTATAACAAGAACATACATTTGATACATAAATGATACATATGATTTCAGAAGGCCCATTTTTATTCAAGATCTGTTTTTACTAAACAACTGTTTCGGATTAACAAACAACAAGAAATAAATGGAGGTGACAGAAAATAGGCTTCAGATGAGAAGCATGATAGAAAAGATACAGCAGATTCCAGACCTTTCAAACATATTTCAAGTTCCTTTTATCAATCACTCTACTTTTACTCAAATTTCCAAACTAAGAGATGCTGTCTTTCCTTTCCTTCTTTTTTTTTTAACGGGAAGAGAAATACTTCTCTACAGAATTCCAGTTTAGAAACTGTTATTCCATGCTTTTTGAGGGCAGTATTTCACATTTTGTTTTTGTATCACTTCAAAAAACCAGAACAGGAGACTGCAGGATGTAGCAAACATTACAAATTCCCTTTTCTTCCCCCGCCCCAGTTATTTAACATACTGAAAGTGCATCTTTAGGAGCAGTTAGTATTTAGATTATGGATTTAGAATTCCTTTAGTAGTGATGCTTTTTAAAAAATGTTTATTAATGGTTTTGTAGCACTACTGCAAGAAAAAAAGTATATAAGACTTATTCATGACTTATTTGTTTCTTGTGGCAATTATCATATATTACAATATTTGTTCAATTCAAATAGGAACAAACCCCGGAGTGATTAAGGGAAAAACCATGTTTTAACTGACAGAGAATGGCAAAACATTCCACCTGAAAAGCAAAACTAGAATTTTTCAATATTTATTCTGCTTGTTACTAATTACGAGGAAAACTTTAAAGCATTTTCCACTTACTTGTATACATATATACTGCAGAGTGCAGCCATACATTGTATGTTAGGCACAGTATATGTATTTACTTGAAAGGATATAATGCCAGTTGCTCGTCCTCAGCAAGCTATAAATGTCTTACTTTAGATAAAGTTAAATGTAAATACATGCACTGGAATGGCGATTGTTTTTTCCTCCCTAATGCTGTGAGGGAAAAGTAGGCTCATCCTTTTTTTTTTTTTGCACATTTTTATTGTTCTGTGTAAATGTAATTTGTTAATCCTGTGAAATTTGTCATAGATAAATTTGCTTGGATTATCTTGTCACCACCGTATCTGCATTCTTTTGTTCATTGCTTATTCATAATTTAACAGTCTGGCAGTGAGCCTTTTTGGGATGCTCACAAAAGATATATGACCTCTACCAGCTGCTACTATAACCTGCAGAATGCACAGCAAGACATTAGAAACGTGAGGATTCCTCTACTGATTAAAGTGCTCTTCATTTAAACAGTCTGTTCATAAGAATCTCAGGAATCTTTGTGGATAGCAGTTTTGATTTTTCTTTTCTTGCAAAATTAGTTCTAAGATTTTTTTCCTGAATGGGAAAACTAACATTGAATCTTAAGATGGTGGTGCTTTGCTTTCAGATGGACTAATAACAATTAAATCTCTTATTATATATGCATATATATACATAAGTGTGCATGTGCGTATACACATTTGCATATACTGGTACCTGTCTCTACTTATGTGTATATACATATATTTCCTGTGGTTTTACAGTGGGAAAAATTAATGTCCATGTGTGTTATTTTAAAACTAACTTACCTATTAGGATATTTTTCAGCACATATTATTATGCAGTACTAATTTACAGAAGAGTTATCTGATTTAACCCTGCTTTAGCCCTAGTGTCTTACAGATCGTATTGCGTAAATACTCAATATTATACAGTACACAAAAGACATTAAATAGAATGTTACTTGAAGTGTAACAACATATTAGATTTTCATTATTCTCTTGACTCAGTTTAGCATATAAATTTTTCCCCTTTTTACTTTTTTTCTACTTGTCTGTAGATCAGCTTGTGAGTAATGGCTAGTTTTTACCTCCCCTTTGTGCTGGCACATGATTATAGTTCAAAATAATTCATTGCTAATCCATGCAGTATTGGTTCATCTCCATCACTCTGTTTTGTGATTAGAGCCTCAGGCCTGTAAGAACATCCTTCTGCGCAGTTTTCTGTCCTGATTTTCTTTGACTGCAACCTATATTTTAAATAGTACTGTCATTACTGTTCACTTACCAATCCTTTTTCATTTTTCAAAACTGTATCAATTACAAGAAATGAATATTTTGTGGGATTCTTTTTCAAACGTTTGTGAAAAACTTTTGTTTTCCACTGCAGTAAGTCTCCAGCAGTGGTGCATTTAGGTCTTGGTTCATCTCAGCCGATGATGGAGATCTGACTTGAGTTTCTCATTTTTCCTTAGCAGTCTGAATTTCCTGTGTACTTATTTACATTGGGTGCCTCAAGAAGTCCATAATCTTAGAAAGAAACACTGTGTCTTTTTTGAAACAGAGTACAGTAGAATAGTAATTACTGCCTTGTCATTGTTAACGCAACATATCAAACAGAGATGCTGTAAACTAAAGCTGACAGAGGAACTTTTAAAATATATAGGGCCTGCTCCTACTGTGATCACTCTGGTTGAAGTTACTGTTTATTGGGTCAGATATGAACTGATGTGACATTAGAGCTGGGCTTATGTGATATAATGATACCGTACCTTGATCAGATTTAAATTTAATATTTTCAGATTATGAAGCAAATCCATCATTTTATTTCACATCAAATGATGCTAGTTTTATGAGAAGGTCATCTAAAAGATTTTTCAAGACTTTGTTTCAGCATTGAGTAGTCCTGTATTCCTTTTAATAATTACTTTCATCTCATTGTAGCCGTGTGTTTGAAAGTGTAGGTCAATAAGGATGATCGCATTCAGAATTTCATGATCTGTGTAGTGGAACAAATTGAAAGCAAAGCCTGTATCAATCACTGTGAAGGGAGGGTTAATTGTTACTGCTTCTCAAGCCTCTGGACAGATAAACCAGTAATGAAATACTTATTGCTCTGATATGTGAATGGTTAAGGATGAAACAATGGAAACAGAAGCAGTCTTCAAAGATAACAAAAAAAAAAAAGCAAAGAAAAAGAATAATCTGGACTAAAGTAAGATACTGCATGTGCTGTGTATTAACATTTTTAAAGTAATTTTTTCATCTAGTATAGCTTTCTAGAAATGATGTAAAATGGAAGAATGTATGAAGTTTCTAAAGCAAATATAAAATATGAATTTAAAAGCTTTTATTATGCAAACAATTTAAAAGGTTTTACATTAAATCTGGATATTAGGTGAAAACAACATTTCTAGCATTAAGTGTTTTCTTTTCTCTGTTTTTAATCTGTGGTACCTTTAAGTGTTTAATTTTTTTTTCTTTTAAAGCACAGCTGTATTTACTAAATTGAATGGTTTGTTTTCCTGTGAAGTTGTTTTAAAGCATTTTGTCTACAGCCAAGTAGGACTCCGACAGTTTTTAAAGATAGAAGCAGAAAAATAAAAATGAGTGCAAAACAAAATTATGATATTACAGTAAACATTTAACTATTTCTAGAATGTGAACGTAACATTTTAAACATCTGTTAGTTACTTATATGTTGAAATATATGCAAAAATATTTAGCCAAATTGAAGTCTTAGGCCCATGACAATCATCTCAACACAGTGGGTAGTTCTGAAAATTAATGAGAATGATAATACTGTAAAGACTGTTCCAGAGTTTGCCCAAATTCATTATCTAAGACTCTTGTTAAGAACATCTGAAAGAATTTTAACCAGGAAAATATATTAATGGTTCAAAAGCATTTTTCAAAATGGTGATTTATAAAAGTATAATGGAATTATATATGCAAGAGCTATAGTTAGAAACACAAATAACAGAGGAACAGAACATTATGAAGGAAAAGTTTCTAATAGCTAGCATACTTGGCTTTGATTTTGTCCACAGGCGTCAAGGTTTCCTTATCAACTTATGTTTTGGAATGGAGGAAATGAAAAAGTGAAGGCAACTTACAGAAAAATACATTTTTGACTCCTAGTTAGTTACTTAATGAGGCCTATAGCTGCTTAAAAGCTAAGGAAAGTAATTAATAATTATAGAACTAGTATAAACATCTTTTAGACAATCGAAAAGCACTTTTAGGAGGAAGGGTGATGAGACACATCTTTAGATTTCTCTTCAGAATGTTAAGAATTTCCTGTTGCCTGTTTCCTGATGGGATTGACACAGCTGTGTATCATATGGATTGAAAGAGGAACTGAGTGCCTGACTTTGTTTTATTCAAGTCCTTTATTTAAGAAAATGTATGTGTTGATTTTGGCTCTTTTTTTTTTAGCAGATTGCTGATATGCATGCTATATACAAAATTGTCCAAGTGGGAGCTACTTATGATTAGCTAAGGGACAGAAAATGTTAATAACTAAATTATATCAGTTAGAAATGGTGTTGTTGTTTTGGTTTTTTTTCCTTTCTCTTTGCTGTGTGCAATGGAAAAGAAAGACTGCTTGGAAGATTACTATGTGATTTCCATTTGTATTTTCAGAAGTCATTGATACATAGAGATATATGTGAGTATGTGTATGTGCATGTGTAATTGTTAGAAAACAAATCAGTTTATAGAATTTCTTACTCATTTTGGCTGTTGTGCACTTAGCCCATCTACAAAACAATTTTCATGGGAGTTGTGAATGCCAAATAGAGAGGAATGGGACAATTAAAAAAATGTTTAAGCAGTAATTTTGAACTAAGCTGCCCAACTTCAGGGACCAGTTCCTTGAAGAGAATTCAGGGTGGGCAACTGTACTAATTAAATTTTTCAGTGTTTTCCTTCAATGGTGAGAGAAGCCTTAGCAAAAGATGGCTAACCTGGTTAACTGATCTCAGAATGGGTAACAAAAGGGGATGCAGATCCATAGCAGTGGGCCACCCTTTCACGTGTTGCCCAGTTCCTTTTAGAATCAGGAGCTGTGCCTTGTACAGTTTTATAATACTCAGTTCCAGTTGGAATTCATACTAGCGCAGTCAGTATTATCTTCTGCTCAGAAGGCTGCATAAGGCAAATTCAGTTGCTATACAAAAATCCCTGGGTATTGCAATCACATGAGTAAAGTAACTTCTTAGCATTGTACTATAGACCCATGCTACTAAAGCAGAAGCAGGCACAAATGCAGAGTGTGTTGCAATGATGGACAGTAATGCTAAGGGCGTGTTGAAAAGCAGAGCAGAGGCATACATGACTAAGTGGGGTGATTCCATTGCGTTACTTATGAGACTGTCTCGCCAAGCAAGATGTGGACATCTAAGTCATTAGAATAATTGTGAATTGTACTTTAAATCTTAAGCTTTGATCCTCTCAACCTGCCAGTCAGCTGTGAAAACAGATGACCATGTTCCTGTTCTTTTTTCCTGCAACTTTTTGGCAAGTGTTATCTTTCTGCCATCTTTGGATACTTTGGTCACTTCTTCAATTCATCCTTTGGAGAATATTTCTCCTTCATTATCCTGCTGTGTGTAGGAGTTCTGCAACATGTTGTCTCTCAGCCATCCCCCTTTTTTTTCCCCCCTTATTCTGCTCTTCATCTTTGCATAATCATGTGGAAACACAATTTAAGTATCATCTCTTTGCAGATGATTCATAGGCTCACAATATTTCTATCTCAATGAAAATGTAGTCTTGCTTCTGTGTCATCGCCTCCTTTATTGCCTAGCTTAGACTCCCTTAGTCAAAACAGATCTAGAGTTCTTTCCAAGCCCTCCATCTACTTTTCAAGGAACACTGCCGTATTGCCTGTTAGGAGAGGTCTGTAATTTGGCAGTCTCTCTGATACAGACCTCTCCCTCATAGCTTAGCAATTAAAAAGGCAAATAGATTATTTGGTATTAGTAGGAAAGAAATAGAAAAACAAGCAGAAAACATGAACATTGATACAATTATGCCAATCCAGAAATACACAGTGTGTGCTGTCTTTGTATTGTGTGTACTTTTGTTATCATAATTTCAAAAAGATACTGTGGTTTGAGATAAGGGCATGGAAGCTGATGAGATGTATGAAAGGATTTTTTTTCAGAGGAAAAGTTAAAGTGAAATACTTCATCTTGGAAAAGAGATGACTGAGCAAGGCCTCAACAAGGCAATCAAGGAACAAGTATTCATTAACTAATAATATGAGAACAAGGAAACATCCTGTGTAATTCTCAGGAAGCAGTTTTAAAACATTTAACAGAAGTTGGGGTTTTTTTTGGTTGCGTTGTTTTTGGGGCTTTGTTTTGTGCTTCCCCCCACCCCTCCAGGTAACATGCAATTGAATAGTATAATTCCTTGCCAAAGAATGTTTTGGAGGTCAAAATATGAACCTGTTAAAAAAAATGCATCAGACATTACTATGTCTTTGAGGAGCTATTAAATGTGATGGTGATGATCCAACTCAACTTCAGAAGGTTTTTACACAGCTGACTGCTGGATGCTGACATGGGATATCATGGAAATGGACACCCTGCTATTTTTTTTTTTACTGACCTAGTATAACTGTTTTGTTTTGTTCTTGAGTTCTTTGCATTTAGACTGCATCTAAGCCTTGCAGGCCTTTTCTGCTCAACATCCCTGATCTATGTTCAGTTGACATGCCTGCCTACTCTTCAGTTAAATGTTCATCCTCACTACCATTGAGGATTATTCTTTCTCCAGTCTGATCTATCCTGAATCCTCTTAGAGAGATAATTTTCAGAGTGATAGGCTGTCACACTGACCAGGTCTTTTTATATCCTTCTGGCCTCCCTTCTCTGGTGCAGGAAATACTAGTAACTTCCCCTAAGTTTCAAGCCCAACTGTATGATAATGTTTCTCTTTGTCAAAGTTTTCCTTCAATTTATAACAGCTACCCTATTGCCCATTTACCGTATTTGCAAACACATATGTGTTTGATACGTTATACCTGGACTAGGACTTCTTTGTAGCATCTCCTTTTGGGTTCATCTCTCTGCCCAAGATGTTTCTTACCTGAAATGCCTACAAAAGCATGACACCATCAAACTACTTCTAACAAGATATCACTTATTGTGATGTTAGCTGCTGTTGCCATATTGCTTCTGCATAGTTTCCTGTCTCTTACCTGATACATACACTGTAAGATTTGGTGGGCTAGGGACAGGTTTTTTGTCCTTTGGTGCTTGGTTATGTAGTGGATGTGTTAGTACTACAGTTACTGCTGCTAATCTTAGTATCTTGTCTGTGTTCTTGGTTGGTCTGGAATTCTAAGTTCCTGTAAGAGGAAGCGAAGTCTTTTAAGTGTGTTGACGTATGAAAAGATTTTATGAAATTCAGAGGAGATGGGACAAATTAATAAGAGAGAAATTCGTGAATGTTACTAACCTATGTATCTATCTGAGGCAATTACTGCACTGAAAATGTTTGGAGACTGTGGGTACATATCATATATGCTGTCACCATTGTTATGTTGTTCCTTGCATATGCTTTTGGGGTTGTTGGAGATGGGATACAGGAAACACTGGTCTGACTCAGTACTCCTGTTCTTGTATTGTTGTGCCGGATGTTTCTGGAAGCTTTAGCAAGTCTCTGTGGTGATTCTCTCTGTTAGAAATCTGTTGGAGAAAATGGCCTCATTTCAGTAGTTTTGGCTACTATTACTTTCAGCACATTTCATTAATGGATATCAGATATATCACAGCTTAGTTACACTGCTCTATATTGTATTTTTGTTGCATGTTGATATGACGAAGGAAGACCTTATACAGACTGTATGGACATGGCATCAAACCATATCATGCCTTGAAAAAAAAAGGAGTCCTGCTTTGAGGAGTTCATAAATTTAATTGCTGTTTATTCTTCATTTGTTGGAAAGAGTTTTCTGTAACATAGTAGTTAATTTTATACTCATATTTGAAGTTTGGGGGTTTTTTTTACCATCAAGCAAAGTGCATATTAAACAGACTGAATTCAGCAAAATTAAATGCTTGGATATTATTTTTCTTGGTGAAACCCCAATGGCATAAAATTAATTGTGGTGATGAACACTGCAATGAGCATGTGTGAACTTCAATATGTATTACACTTTTAAACTGGGATGCAGTTTATTTTATACATGATAACAGTAAACAAAGCCAACTAGTAGTGATACGGACATTAGTTTAAAGGGCATGTAGTCAAAATACATATTGATAACTTTTGTCAAAGGTATGTAATATCTGTCCCCATATAATTTATGTCATTTTTTGAGAAAGAGCTGATTTGTAATAGCTAAGCTTGCATACTAGCAGAGATAGATTATCATGTGTGCAAATTTCATTAATTATTTACACAAGTATTTGAGGTCACATTTTGCTGTTGTATCAGTGTAGTCTTGGCACTACTAGAAAGACTTCAGATTTATTGAGGTAGCTACAGGTATACAATTTGCTCTTCCTAAGTTCCTCTAACTTGAAATAATTCCTCTTATGTTGATTTGTTTAAGGAAAGTGAAGTGAAAAAGAAATTGTTGAATGTTATTGATCAGAAGGTTGGTATTCATACTTTATTGTATAATGGAGATCTGATAATCATATCTTGAATCAGAACGAGATATTTGGAGAGTTTCAGGAGGGGAAATCCAGGGGCCACAATTCCTGTCACCTTGTGAGGGAAAATTGTTAATGTATTCTAGTAAATCATCGTACTAATATCACTGTGTAGAGTAGACTTCTGTGTAAGTTCGATACTGCTCAGAAGTTAAAGGAATGTTTTTGAAGGAGAGTGAAAGGAAGCTTAATTTCTTCCACAGCATATTTGAAAATGTAGGAAACGGTCTGATTTATTTTCAGGTTAGAACGTGTATCACAGTCTTGAACAGGGCTGGTTTTGCTATATGATATCATGAGAGGCTTAGGCTATGACTTGCTTCCAATCACAGAATAGCTGAGTTTGGCAGGGACTTCTGGAGATTATTTAGCCCAACCCCCACTGGTGAAGCATGGTCAGCTGGATCAAGTTGTCCAGGATTGTGTCCAATTAGGTTATGAATATCTCCATGGATGAAGATGCCACAATGTCCCTGTCCAGCTTGCAGAGTTTGACCACCTCATGACAATAGAGATTTTCCTAATATTTAATTTGACTTACCTGTATCCCAGTTTGTGTCTTCGTCTCTTGCCCTACAGCTGTATACCTCTGCAAAGTGTCTGGCTCCATCTTCTTTGTAACATTCCACTAGATAGCTGTAGACAGAAATGGGAGCTCTCTTTCACCTCCTGTGCTTACAGCTGAACATATGTAGTGCAGTCCAATGTGTGTCTTTGTGGCTTTCTGTAGTGGCTTGCTTCAATATGTCCCTCTATTTCTTTTTCTGGAGAGTCCAAAACTGGATTTCCTACTTCTGATGTGATCTCGTGAGTGTTGGAAAGAGAGGGGCATTTACTGCATTCTAGTTAATGCACATCAGTATGCAGTTGTCCTTCTTTGCTACAAGTCTGTACACTGATCAGGGCCAGCACAGTCCTGATATCTGGGATTATTGTGGAGTAGACCAGCTCTAAAATTGTCGAGCTTTCCAAGAGGAAACACTGGTTTTATGCATGTTAGTGCAGAATAGTCAATTTCAATGCAACCTTTGCGACAAAAAATGTTAAGGACGCATCAGTAACAGCAGTGGTTTTGTGTGGCCGAACAAACACCGATTAAAAGATGCACCACAGCAGATAGTCAGTCTTCAACTGTGATCAAGTTCGTTATATGCGATACTAAATATTCTGTTATTGAGTATATTGAGTTTAAGGGATAGATATTCACCTGCAGTGAAACAGTGGGAGTCAACATGTAGGACAAAAAAGATTGAATCAAGTATTTTAAAATGTTCGGGATCACAATAGATACTAAAATTATGGCAGTAGCACAGTCCATAGATAGTGAACATCAGTTATTTTCTAGAGGGGAAAAAGCACAGGAAGTTACAAGTCAGGAGTCTTATTTTATATTTAAAATGATGCAAAACTGTTCTGGCATTTCTGTTTGTTACTCTTCTTCTTAACATTGTGGACAGGATTAATCAGAAATGGAAGTATGCTACAGACATTCTTTAGCATGAATGATTCTAGCAGAAATAAGTGTCTGCATATTTTGTTTTAATTGCTCGTAAGCTGTGCCCTGGGCATCAAAAGGACTGCTGCCACTTGAGATTTTTTCATAGTTGCTACATGTGTATCCCTGAGTATTCTGGAAGAAGCCAAGAAAGTCAGTTCTATATTGCAGATGATAGGCAATTTGACATAAGTGAGAATTTCTCAGAGGTCCACTGACAATGGATCTTGAAAAAGGAGTCCACTGGAAATGGAGTCCACTGGACAGTTAACAGTAGGAAGAAAAGTTGTTCTTTCATAAGAAATGGATGCATGAGAAAACTGCAAATAACTTTTAAAAACTCATGAAAGTTGCAGCCAGTAACATTTGGTTAGCTCTGTCTGATGTGTCTTTAAGAGATACGTGGTGCTTCAAGAACGGAAAAAACAGGATTAAGTATTAAAATTTCCCTTCATGGTGCAGGAATGTTTTGCTTCAAGTTAGCTGTATAGAAATGCACAGAATAAAGTGGAGTGGATAAATAATTTTTAACAACTGCTCTGGGCATTAAAAAAGAGCTCTTGTGAACATCCAGCACTTCAAAACTTGATTTTTCAACCAGTGTTACAGGTCATGATGTTACAGCCTATTATTGACCTGGAAACAGAATTATTACAGGAAAAGAAAACCTTGTTCCTTGAGAGCAGCAAGCCACTGGAGAAATGGCTTATTGCTCAAATGGGCAGCACAGAGTCTCAGACATTATGTATAAGGGGAACATTTTGTTCATGAAGTGGATTACACTTGTAGGGAACCGCGGTTGGAAGATCTCGCAACGTACGGAAAGGTTAGGAGAGGGAACCCCTTCCTATGCATGTTTAGGTTGACGCTAAGGGAAATGACGTGAATTGCCTACGCAGACATGAAGGCAGTAACGAAGGAGTGATTGAATATAAGAAGGTGTAAGTGAAGCAATAAATGCCATTTGCAGCATCCTCATACTGGTGTCAGTGCTCATTGGACCGGGGGCTGGAGTGAGGCCTCTGTGCCGTCTCAGCCGAAGGAGGTCAGTTGTCATGAATGGCAACAAAACTCGCTGCAGAACATGAAAGACCACTACTCTCATAATTAGGCGGTGTTTTACTCTGCAGTCATGATTTCACTGTTCAGCATAAAATGTGTTAAAACACTTGAATATCTGTTGCTTATTTCTCTCCTTAAAATTGAAGCGCTGTGCTTGTGTGTGGGAGGACAGAGGGCTGAAAAGAAAGGAAGAAATTCTCAGGGAGAGTTGACCTTGGTCAATAAGAAAATATCTGAAGAAGAGATAGTGTTTGCTAAGCGACTGGGCATTTTCATTTGTTGAGCAGAGGATCCCACATGGAATCTCCTGGGTGAAGAGTAACCTTTTTCTAAGTAAAAGTATTATGGAGTGTTACATAGTCTTACAGAGCTATACGGGTTTTTTTTCTAGAAGGACCAGATCAGAAGTACTGAAAATTTATTCTTGTAACCTGATTGCTGGATTGAGGGTAGAAAGGGCAGGTCTTTTGATCTACAGGAGAGAAGAAAGGAATGTTAGTCAGTGGGGGCAATGTTTTGGCTGGAAATCTATTTAGCCTCTGGGTGGCATTATTTGGGGCTGTATATGGTGTGGACTCTTCTTGCTTCTCCTCTTTGTCCCGTGAGCCAAAAATATTCAATGTATCACACTGAAGGCATATCTGACCATACGGTGAGAGTGCACCCGTGCTGCAAGTCCAAGCTTAGGGACTATGTGCCCATCTCTTTATGCGACAAGATGGGGCTTTCCCTGTTCTTTAAGAATCCCAGATATGGACAAGGATAAGGTAGCAGGTCCACTGGATGATATGCTGAACTTGATTGCTGTCCAAATACTGGGTACTCTGAGCTCTATTTTAATGAATGTGAAGGCAGGAGACAAGATCAGACTTGCCATGTTTTATGCCAGAAGTGTTCATTTGTACAAAAATGGAAACCAGGGTTTGTAAAGTGCTACCTGTTTCTCCATCAAAGCAGTCTGACAGAAGAAGGTGGGGTGCCTGACCAGGCATTACTTGAGGAAGCACAGTGGGACAGAGTGCAAACAGGAGACCAGGCGCCTCAAACACGCATTGGTGTCTGGCAGCTGATGCTTTATGGATCATACATTTCACTTTGGAAGGTAACATATACTATAATCAAAATCTGTAATAAGCACCTTTAAAAAGAAATGAAAAGTGGCATGCTTTCTTGCTTTTTATGATTTCATGCTTTTCATGCTTTCCATGACTTTTGAATTGGAGGGAGAAGCTTGAACTCTCTTACAGGTGGATATTACAGGCCCAGCTCCCTGTACGTGAACACAAGTGCATTGTGCAGGGTGACATGCACCATACAACTACTTTTATTTCATTTGTAGAATTATTTCACTACAGGATGAACTAAAATGGTCATGCAGTTTCACCTCTGTAGATACTCACTCTGAACTGGTACTTTTAATTGATTTCCTTAGTCCAGTGCTAGTGATGGCTTGTTAAACAATAGAAGAATTGCTTCAAAAAATCTTGATATGCATTTAGAGAACAGTGGAACTGCTTTACCATATTTAAAAATACGTGGAAGTTATCAAGACACTGAAAACATTCTGCAAGAAACAATAGATTTGTCATTAAAATGAGGTATACCTCTCTTTATGAGATTGTTTTAAGATCAAATATTGACAGATATGTTTTTAACAGTGTTTGAAATTATGTCAAACTTGAAATATATTGCCCCTGGAGAGCACTTAAAAACTTTTTCTAGCAAACTCCATGTTAATATAAAGTAATGGATTCCAAGACATGAAATTTGAGCATTTAATCAAGAGAAAATCTATTTGCATAGGGCCAGCAGCTTCAAAACCACAGAATTCTGAATGTTTAGAACTGATTTTTTGCCTCTATGGTATCACTGTACATTTCTCCACATCAGATTTATTAAGATAGTGTGATTGGCTGCTTTGCTGACACAGTAAGGCGTTAATTGATTTTATTTATTTGAATTCTTATTGAGCTATGGATCATTATTTGTCCATGGATATAGCAAAACAATTAATCAAAATAATATAGAGTTAGCTTTTCATAAAGTAATATCACTTGTATAGAACTGAGGTAGAAATGTAATGATAAAAAGAGAAAATTATCACTCTTGATCAAAGATAATCTATAAAAAATAATTCACTGGCTGCCTTTTTACGAATTAAAGGTGTTAAAATTTATGAAGCAGACTTAAGGTCTACAGTTTGGAAAATATGGCTATAACATATCCAAACAAATCCTGTCAATTGTTTTGTGTTTATTATGAAGTTTTTAATTTCTCAAGTAACTTGCCAATTAGTCGGATGTTTCCACCTATTCAGGTTTTCCGGTAAATAAGTTAAGGTGGATAAATAAGTATATACATTTTACCTACAAAAGATACATATATAAATAAATACAGTATTTGTGTAAGAGATCCAGATGTTAACAACCAGAAAGAAAAGTAGTAGTAGTAAGTCCATCGCAAATAACTCCCTTCCTGGGATGCACAAGCTTCTCTTAGTGGCTATGACTCCATGAGTGGGGAGGTGGTGTGTGGCAGAATATGCTGTAATAAAGTTGTCAGTGTTTACACTTCTCTTATTGGAAGGGTGTTCACTACTGCTCTAGTGATGAATTTACTACTGTATGGTGTAAAATAATTGGCAGATGTGTTTTATTTAGGTAAATGAATATAAATCAGAACTATATGTTTTTTTTGAGAGCAGAAATATACTAAAGCTTTTTAAAGCTTTCAGTGGAAAATACTAGTTTACAGATTAGAAGAAGAAACTTTGGGATGTCTGTTGATGGACAGCATTTTGTCTGTGCAGAAATAGAGGTTGCTGCAGTTAAGTCAGTTAATTTATCTGAACTGATTAAAAGGGTGCATATAATTTAATAGATTCAACAAAAGAAGAGGTTACTATTTTAAGAATTATCCTAGAATTTGAAATTAACTCCTGGAATACTTTAATTTCTTACCTGTAATAGTACCTAAAAATATCTAATGACAGTTCTAATGTAAATGAGGTCAAATACTTATATTGTCAGAGGAGTTTATATATATTCACAAAAATAATTGGAGTAGAAAGGCCAACTTGTCAGACATACTGAGAATTCTTAGAAACCAAGGGGTTTGAGGGAAAACCTGGGTGACTCTTAACTAATCTTGCACATACGTCAAAATCCAAGCCTATACAGAGTGATTTGATTTGATCCACTGATATTAAAATGTTGAAGAATCTAGTGTTTTTCCATTTAAAGTGGATTCAGTAGTGACAACAATGTCAAAATGATTGAAATTTGCATTTTCCAGGCTTTAGGATTGTACTGGGAATATCAGTGTGGATTAGTCGTGAGCTCTCCTTTCTCTAATAGAAAGTACTCTGAAAAAAAAAAGGTGTAAACTGAGTAATTTTTTGCCGTTAGTTATATCCAATTCCACTGGTGTTAATGAAGTTGCAGAGTGTAATTGAAAACAGAAATCGGCCCTCTGCTATTGAACTTTAATATATACTCTGAAAATGTTTTTGAGGAAAAATAAATGAGTTCTACCAATAATTCAAGGAAAAGATGGGATTTGCTTAGCTTTAGGTTACAGTCTTGATGGGGTGAATACTTTTTTGCCTTAAAAGTTTTGTGATTATTTGATTTATACACTGGTGTTGATGTTCACTTTATCAGTGAGATGCCCCCAAGAAGAAGTGAAATTGAAAAAAATTGATTAATTGCTGCTTATAATTAAATACATAGAAATTAAAAAAGAATATTATTGATATTTTATTTTATTTTAATGCATGACTCCTTGGAGACAAGATTAATTGAAAAGAGAAAGAGAAGTAAGCCCTTAAGGCTGGATAATGTATTGCTTTCAATTTCACTTGCTAGTATAAACAAAGCAGATGCTGAAGTTGCCCAAGAAATTGAAACTTGGGTTTGCAGATTTGTTAAAGTGAAAATCTTCAGTAAGTCCTAGTAAATGATATTAAAGTTGCTAACTTTAGAGAAATACTACTTTAACACAAACAAATTAATAATGTTCTTTACTGAACAATTATTTGAACTTGCAGAGTAATATTTTCAAAACAGTCAAAGTGGTTTAGAACCTTAAGTTTCATTTTCACATATGATTTATCTACACAAACTTTAATCTCACTGAAAAGCACAAATATGTGTAGGTGCTTAAAGGCCTGTTTTAAAAAATGGTATTCTGGTTTCCCAGTTGCTACTATTTTTGAAATTTTTGCTCACAAGCAATAAAATGTCATTTGGGTCGTGTTTTTCTTAGAAGAAAATGCCCATAACACAGAAACTCATTTGGTTTTCAGTAGAAGCCAATCTCCTTCTATGAAAAGGTGACCTGCTTAGTAGATGAGGGAAAGCCTGTGAATGTAGCCTGTCTAGACTTCAGTGAAGTGTTTGACATAGTGTCTCACAGCATCCTTATAGAAAAAAATGGCTGCTCATGGCTTGGATAGATGGATAGACTCTTTGATGGCTAAAAATCTATCTGGATGGCCAGGCTGAGAGTGTTGTGGTGAATGGAGCTAAATCCAGCTGGCAGATGGTCACTAGTGATGTTCCCCAGGGCTCAGTTTTTGGGCTGGTCCATCCTACCTGATTAAAGAATTTGAGGATCACTCATATATTTAATCAATGAGTGCTCAGTGGTTTGCTAGAACACCAAGTTATGCAAGGAACTAGGCATCCATTTAAGATTTATATAAAATTTAAATAAAAGACCTAGTCAAAATATGGAACAAATGGAGTGCTGTAAAAATGTAGAAAAAAAATGGCCCTGGATATAACTTTATGTTAAATATTTTCTTAATTTAAGGAATTTGTATACCTCTGTCTTGTAATGGTGATCTGCTCTATTATCACCATTCAGAAGGAAGCAGGCAGAAGGCTTTATTTTAGATTTTTTACATCACCATCTAGCCTTTTTTTTTCTATTACTTTAAGTGCATGGCACAAGTTCTTTTCTGCCTGTGGCTAGGGAAGTTACTAAATGCCTCCTCAGAAAGCTGGCAATTCTCCGAGCCAATTGAGACGTTTTGTTCTGCCAGCTCCTAGGGTCAGGGAATCACTCTGCTGGCAGGAGCACCTGGCATTTGTCACAGAGGACACTCCCCTATTGTATTCAGGCCATGCCGTGATCACTTTAGATACTTCAGATTCATGTGTCCCAAAAAAGGGAGAAAGAATCCCTGACAAGCAGTGTAGTATTAAGTAGGTATAGCTTTGTGAAGCTATACCAAAGATTACTGAAGAGGTGGCTTTTCTTCTGTCATTATAGGGGTGCAACAATTGCCTATTTCTCCATTCCTAATTGAATTTTACTTTGTAATGTGTCTTGGAGCATCCTTGCTGACCAAGTCAGAACTGTTTCAAAGCTCACAGAAGTCAATCAGTGGAAAGACTCTCAGTGATTCTTAAGTGATTTTGGATCATTCTCTTAGTCTAACTGTCTTTAAAGCTCTTCTTAGTGGTAACTTTGATGTATCTAATATTATAAACTAGGCTTAAAGAATAATAAAATCAATACATGATACTCTGATTTTTGGCTGATAAATTACCAGAGTAGTCACTGTGTTCACTAAATAGGGCCTGTGAAATGAGTCATGGTGGTTAGGAGAGCAAGATATTTTTCACATCATAAGCATAAGAAAAATTGTAAAAAAAGTGCACTATCTGATAGGATAGCAAGTATTTTTGTAGGCATTTCCAAAGCATAATCTATCTAGGTTGCGTGTTGTATATCATCTTCAGGTGTCACATGACTTTGAATAGATTTTGAAAAAAATTTGAAAAATTATTAACTCACCTTCACTGAAGAGTTTCTATTTAAAAAAAACCCTTTATTTTATTTTCCATGAAAAGGGAAAGTTGAATCGTTCTGATCCTTAAGTATCCAGCTGATCTCTAGTTATTCATGTTTGGCTCATATCACCATTAATTTATGTGAATTTCTTAAAGGATGTCCAGCATACTTCACAGGTTAAATGCCTCTTTCAGTGCTGTATCTTGGTCTCACAGTCCTGTCAGTAAGTTTTTCCCTATTTCTGTGGAGTGCAAAGGCACTCATTGCCACAGGCATTATGCACACAGCAGCAAGGTTACATGAGGCGTTATTGCTCAGCCATTACCCTGTCTCTTCATCTGGTTTTTCGACTTGCAGAAATGTATGGGAATTCCCTAAACACCATTGTATTCATTAGGGTCTTTTAAGTATTTTAATCTCTTTGGCGGGAAAACTTGTGCTTATTTTTGTCTTGACATCAATAGATACAACCAGATTATTAGTTAGTGTTGAGTACCATGGCTCCATTTGCTCCAGTGCTGTGTTGTCAGTTTACACAGGCTGAGTATCCAGCTGAGTATGTGCCGTGAGGCTAGGAAATCCCATCAAAATTCATTCCAAGTTTCCTCTTCTGCTTTTTCTATTATTGTCTCTCTATTTGTATACATGGTTTTATGCCTTAGATGCAAAAACATTCACTTAGTGTAGGTACTAGAGCCAAAATTTTATATAATTTCTTGCTATTTGTCACCAAAATAAGTGACTGCCAGTAAGATGCTCAGGTTCTCTTAGAAACTGGCCACTTACGTTTAGAACATCTGATTTTTTTTTTTGTCATCGCTTGTGGCCTATCACAGGTGAAATCAATAGACTTCTTTGGTTTCAATGGCAGCTGGGTAACACTGCCATTTCTTTAATTCTGAGTTGTAAGTAGATACTAGAGGTCTGTTATATGCATTCACATATGTGAACCTTAAAAAACATGGAATTTCTATTCCTGACATCTGATAAATGCTTGGTATGTAGTAAGATAGAGAAAGAATTGTATCAATGCACAGTAGCCTTGAACTTTTACACATTGTTTTCCTTACTTTTTCTCCATTATTTTTTTGGTAAACACCTATGGTGCTCTGAAATGTCTATTTTCTATCTGTATGGCCTTTAAGTAGGAGCCAGGTTTTCACAGAATTCTGTACTTTAGCGCTGTTGGTGAAATAGCTACAAATTCTGGGAAAGCATATTTCACTGTTAACATATGTTATTAAAAATGTTATCATTTGATAGTGGTGTAAAATTTGGTAGTTTCAAAAGACTCTGAGGTTTTGAGGTTTTCCTTTAAGCTCTTTGGATTGCTATTTTATCCATTTTATCCTTTCTTTCTCTTGATATGTAAGTGATATATTACACACACATACATACACACACACACACATTTGAACCATAAAAGAAATGATATTTTAATGTTATGTTTTCATAAGGTGATTTTCGCAACAGATTTGTTGAAATTTTCAGAAAGACTCTGGTCTTATTTATATTGGAGAATCATTTAAACCTATTTATAAGGGGAATCATAAATGTACTTTCCCCTTTTCTTAAGAAAAGCACTGGCATTCCCTAGGAGGACAAGGAGCAGGAAGGGCCAGAACATGTATATATCGTGCCTTCAGAGCCTCAGTGATGCCACCCTATGCTGACTTTACTGTTTCTTTCTTTATGTACACATTCAAGGCGCTTAGCCAAGGGTAGTTACAGGTAGGCAGATAAAAAGGTAACTGAAAAAGTGATTGATTGTTTCCTTTTATATGAGAAACTTTAAAGTCTAGAAGAGAATCACTTAGAAATAGCAAGACTGCAGTTATTAAAAAATAACAAAGATTAAATTTAGATGTTAAGTGAAAATCCTGTTAGTCATAGAACTAACAAGGTTGTCCTCATTATTGCTGAATTTTGAGGAGGAAAAGGGTTGTTATTTTTAGTTTGTTTTGTTTCCTTTGTCTTCACACAGTGTAAGACCCTGACCAAGACTGACCATGATAGGCCACCTTATTATTGGCAGCACAATGAAGCCTAGAGCTTGATTAGCTTTGGGTACACCTGGATTATAAATTATTGGTAAAGTAATAATTAAAAAAGAAAACAAACTTATGTATGACTAGCTGTAAATTGAGCTTTAAATTCAGCTAGAATGGGCTGTTCGTTTTAAAGTTACAGAGAGTTAACTGGTTTGGCAGAAATTTTGCTAGGAAGTGGTTTTGGATTTTGGTTTACTTCTATGGGAATTGCAAGGAATTGGAACTGGGCGTTCCTTGAAATGCAAATTTTTGCCAGGGGTTTTTGAGCATGGCCATGGAAACCGAGGAGGCTTAGGTACTCATTGGCATTTCCCACCCTTTTTTGTGGAACTCTGCAATTAAGGGCCCATCAGTCTAGAGTGGCTGATTGGAGAAACAGAGGGCTCTTTCTTAAGTGGAAATATGCTTTTTCTGACTCAGATCTACCCTCTGGATCTCATTCTGAGTTGTCTGGAGTGTCAGGTTTAGTTAATTATATATTCCTGGTGAGTAGGAAAACTGAAAAAAACTCTTGATTTTGGTTTGTTGCTGCATATTTTCTGAGGCTTGGATGGTTTTGTCTTAAGCTCCAAGAAAGCCATTGTAAAAGTTGAATTGGTAGCTTGAAAAATGTGAGGTTTTGTTGACTGGCAATATTGGGTTCATCATAAACAATTGGTCTGAAGGGAAGATCTGACTAACAGAAACCAAATTTACATGTTAAAAAAAACCCTGGCAAACATCGTGTGGGTTTGATTGAGCTTCACCTCAGTTAAAAAAATAATGAAGAGCTACATCTTAAATTTTCTACAATGTCATGAATTATAATACTGAATCCAGTGTCATTAAATTGTATTTTTTTTGTTTCTTGTCAGCTACAACAATTTCAGCAAAGCACAATCCATGTGAAAGAAAGTATGAATAAAATTCAGGGAGTAGCATCAAGGACTTCTGAGCTCAGGAAACTGAGTTTGGCAGTGCTAATTTGTATTAAAGTTGTTGTTGCATGACAGCAGGAAAAAGATTTAATGCTTGCCACCTGAATCAAGCCATGGAACATTGGTTTCTATAACTGCCATGAATTTGAATCAAGGCCAATATCTCTAAATTTGAAATAAACTGATACTCTGTCTTGAAAGAAGATACAGGCCATTTATGTTGTGGAAGGTATTTAGAAAATGTATTTCAATTTAATTTTTAGCAGTATATATCTTTCAGATTTTTAGGCACTTTAACACCGGCCTTTTTGGGCTTTTTCTATATTCCAGCAAGTATGTAGCCTCTCAGCCATTTATTTATCAACATCCTGTCTTGAACTAATACCGATTTGCACAAGACTACAGATGCTGGTTTTACTCCTGCTATCACTATGCAGCTGCTTACCTTAATCTGAAAGTCATTTTTTCTTTTGTATATAACTGCATTAATGGAGAAAATCAGATTTCAAGCCAAGTAGTCACACTATGAAGCTTTAAAGTCGTCAGATACACAGCTTGTACCATGAGCCTAAATGTAACAATATTGCCTTTACAATAGCATGTAGTGTGAGGATACCTTTCCTTCTAAACGATACCTAAATGCTTTACAACAAGCAGATGAAATTTAGGATTCCTTTGTTTCCCTTCAGAAAACAGGTAAGAACTACATGAAATTCTTCCCTGTGTCTGGACTGTCTTTGAATCTCCATATAAATACTGCACATTTACCCACAGATATTGTTTATTATTGTAACAAGAATAATTTGAATATTTGTCTAGTGTTTGGGAATAGTGAAACAAACCCTGTCATTCCTAAATGTAAATTAAATTTTGAACATCCTTCCAGGTCTGAGTGCACAGGACTGTGTGAAGTTTCAGGACTGGTAATGTGAGGACTAAGTAGCAACACTTGAACTCAGCTGCTTTCTTTCTACACATGCCCTCTTATGAGTAGTTTCTGTTTTTCACTGAGTACAGAAGGTCCTGGTAATTGATACATTATGTGGGAATAACTTCATCCGCCATTGTAATTCAGCCATCTAGATTGAAATGTAGCAGCTGTTTCATAACACATAGGAGCAATACACAAAAATCTTACGAAAGGGGAAAAAGTTACCTTATGCATATGGAAGCGCCCAGGAAACTTGTAGAGGTAGAAGGCAGCTATTCCACTAAAATTATTTGATGTCTTTGTTGTCTTGTAACATACTTTCTGGGATTGCCTTTCATGTCCCTGATGGAGCCCTGAGGATATACTCCATTTCAACCCTGTTTTTAACCTCTCTCTGTGCTCAAAGACACAGTCTTCTTGGTGAGGAGGATGAGATTCTCTTCAGAGCTGAACAGTTCTGCTCCTTAATCAGCTGAAGTGGTGTTTGCATGATAACAAGAGATACTAGTCTCACCCCAGGTTGTGCCAGCTTGGGAAGCTATAGAGAGGCTAGAAATTTGACCCAGATATATGGCATGGTGGTACAGAGCATTACCTTTAGGCAAGCAGGCCTAGCTACAGTCCATAGTTGAAATCTAAAGTGATTTTACAAATGAATTCAGTTTGAAATGCCCCAAGGTTCCTATCATTTGTGAAGCTGCATATCTTTCAAAATATTATGAGTGACATTGAATTTTTCCTTTTCGTGGATATGTTATAAATGCAAAGAATGATAAACTTTAGAGGTGACTAGTGGTAGAAGAAAATTAAGAAATTGCACTGTCAAGTGTTAGTGATGTCATTTAAGTGGCTACATAGCATTAAGGCTGGGGACAACTGCTACTACTGAGCTTACGCCAAATGCCTCATGAAAAAAAAACAACCACATAGTAATTTATACTTTTTTTTCTAAAGTGTGGGAGGTAAATTTCCTTTTCAGCATTGTGTTTCCACTGAGCATGAAAGCTGTTCTGCAGTATTTTTCATAGTTACATGTCTATATTTGCCTACAAGTCTTTCTTTGCTTTACACACTTGTCTTTTGTGCATAGTTCTAGCTCATTCTAGTGAGTTGCAACACTTGAAACTATGTATAGTATATATTCCCCAAACATGTATGTACACAACGTTATTACTTAACTTTCATGGTACTGTGCACTTTCTTCTAGTATCACATATTCATATTTAAATTTTGAAGAGAAATAATAATTTTAAGAAGGCTGAATGACTAGAAGATGAGCATTTTTTTGTGTGTTTGTGTTACTTTGGATTTTTACCCTCCACAGCAACTCAAAAGCAATGGTTGAGAAGCATGCAGAAACACTGCCCTATTTAGCCTTCATCTGTACAGCAATCCGGAGAATCTTACATTATTTTCACATTTAAACCCCTTGGTTTTGGACTGCTTCTCTGAAGTACTTTAACATGATTTCCTTCAAAAGCAGTCCCACTTTTTTTTTTCCCTTTGATACTTTAATGCTCTTTAATAAGCATATGGCACAGTGCTTGTGATGGACAACAGGCTAACTGTGCATTCAGTGCATGCTGTTGTTGCTTTCTTAAAGCAAAAACTTGTCTTAAAAATATCTGTTGTCATAAAACACGTGATGTCTTTCCTGGGATAATTTAATTTATTTTGTAGAATCAAAGTGGAGAAGGACTAAGTGAAAAGGTGCTGTTCTTGACTGCCAGTACCACCAGCTCAACCTGAAATTTGAAAGTCTACCTATTCTTTCTGGTTCATGAATCACCAACAATGCGTGCTCTACAGCTGGAACTTAGCTAGCAATTCTGCTGATGCACAAGCCAGAAACAAATCCAGAGTACTCTCCCATGGCTGTGCTGACTCTAATTAAAAGTAGAAAAACATTTTTTCCCATTAAAGCAATTATGATTATTCCCAACTATTGTAATAAGATGGTACCATATTTAAAGAAATTTAAAAATATTTTTCCTTTTAAGTGGTGTTGCATCTGTTGCTGTCGTAAGTCCATTTGTAGAAGTGTATTAAGTAATAGATATTGTTTTCTTGGGGAGCAGCAGGAAGAGTGTGGTTAGCAGGTTGGAGGAGGGGACCCTCTCCCTCTACTCAGCCCTAGCGAGGCCACATTGGAGTACTGGGACCAGTTCTGGGCTTCTCTGTACAAGAAAGACAAGGAGCTACTGAAGAGAGTTCAGTGGAGGGTCACAAATATGTATGGGTCTGGAGCATCGCTCTTGTGAGGAGAGCCTGTGGCAGCTGGGCCTGGTTAGTCTAGAGAAGTCTGAGAGAGGATCTCCTTAATGCCTATAAATATCTCAGAGGTGGATGTCAAGAGGATGGCACTCTTTTCAGTGGTGCCCAGTGACAGGGCGAGTAGTAATGGCCGTAAACTAAAACACAAGAAGTTCCACCTCAATATGAGGAAGAACATCTTTACATTGAGAGTGGTAGAGCACTGGAACAGCCTGCCCAGGGAGGTCATGGAGTCTCCCTCTCTGGACACACTCAAAAGCTACCTGGACACACCAAGGTTGACCCAAAGTCCTACCTCTGGCAGAACGTGCTCCAGAGATATTTCTACAGAATAGAAAATAGAAATCAGGCTTCTCGTGTGTTGACATAGCGTTTTTTTGGTAACAACTATGTGGCATTCGCATACTTGAAACATGGTATGTTTTTGGCAGATTATGTTGGAGCTAGTGTGCTAATTGGTAGGTATGCAGTAAAAAAATTTGCTTGTGTTTATTATGGGTGGTAAGGTGACATCCTTATGTTCTGTGTATTATTTTATTATACACATATATAGAGACAAACTACTAACATCTCAGTCCAATAATAACATCCAATAACATGCTCAACCTAAAGTGTCTCTATTTCTGTATTTACAGAACACATAAATTTGTTACTTGCAATTGCAACAACAGTTGGAACCTGACTATGTACATGTATCTCTGCATCTGTAGCATATACTTGTATATTGATAACACATGACACTTTCCCTGATGCAACGATGTCTTTGTTGAGGCTGGGTTTAATATTCTAATTAGATATTAGGAAAAGGTTCTTCATCCAGAGGGTGGTTGGGCATTGGAACAGACTCCTCAGGGAAGTGGTCATGAGCCAGAAGTCTGAGAGTTCAAGAAGTGTTTGGACAACACCCAGGCACATGGTGTGATTCTTGGGGTGGTCCAGTGCAAAGCCAGGAGTTGGACTTCAGTGATCCTGGTGGGTCCCTTTGAACTCAGGATATTCTATGATTCTGTAGTTCTGTGCTTCTGAGTACATAGCCATCCTTAAAACAAATAGCATTTTTTAAAGTACTTGCAAAATGGTTTATTTTCTTTCTCCAAATATAGCAATCTCTTTGTTTGTCTTTCCCAGAGTTAAAATTTTTTGACACCCAAAATGGCAAGAACAAGCTTTTGGCTAATTATAGCTCATCTGTACAGAAAGATGGCACAGTTCTAAAGTTCAACGTCTTGAAGCTCTTAAGGGCTAGACTCAAAATATTTAATACCATTGTAATAGAAGTTGTTAAATTTGGAGATGTTGAATTTATTTTTTTTTAACGGGTAGAATGTTCTAAAATATATTTCCAATTTTTAAAAAATTCCAATATTTTCAAAATTATTTTTGTGTAATGTAGTGTCTTGTTTGAAAATATGGGAGCTTGCTGGAATGCTCCACTAGACTAGCACATGATGATATAAAAGTTTTATTAATTATAATTTCATCAATTATCTCGGGATCACTCCTTAGCTTTCCTTCTCATAAGAGGAGTTCTTGTTCCTGAATTGTGCTGATGATATTTTAAGCAATTTAACCTTATTATGCCATGCCTTTATTTCTGCATGTATGAGACAGCCTAGGTAGTAAAGACAGTCACATGCAGAATAAAGTACAGTTTCATATAGTGAAAATTCAGAGTATTTACAGAAACAAAAGTTATTGCAAGTACATGTATTTATTCTATGAGAACTTTTAATGTTTCCTTTGTTCTGTAGTTTAATTTTCTGTGTTTAATTGGGAGCGATGATAAATAATAAACATTAAAATATACCTTTGGTCACAGTGCAGTATTTAGCCTTGAGCAGGCTGTGGTATGGAAATTCAGGTCTTTGGGGTAGATGATATTTCATTTTTGTAATGTGCAGAGTGAGTGAGGGGTGTATTTGAGTTTTACACCTTGGCCAAATAGTGGACTTGTCTGTGATGTAACCTATTTAGTTGCAGAAACTTTTCTGTGTGGCTGCCCTGCAGTGCTGAAAGCAAGTTATGAATGCTGTACTGTTTAAGAGCAGAAAGGTTTGCCTGGAAGAGAGCGGTATGCCTGGGCCCCCTGCTATTGAGAAGATGCCAGTCAGAAATGAAAACGTCTTTCATGAAACTATAGCGAACTTCCCTGTGATACAGTACAATAATGCAAGGAATTTTTGGTCAAAACCTGTAAAAATAAGTAGAATACATTGAATGTGGCAAAGAAGTACTTGCATATAAGGGACTATTTTAAGAGGTCACTGCCAAAAATATGTGTGGTTTTAATACAGTTTTAGAAGTGACAGGATTGAGGAGTTTAAGCCTTTCCCCCCACACACACCCCTGCCACCCCTCCTCCCCCAACCCTTTGAGATCTCCAGTTTCTTTTGCCTTTTGGTTACAACTACAAAAGATGTCTTCTGAGAAAAATGCTTTCTGCATGACATCAGAATAAAGGAATGTTCCACACTATTCAGCATGCTTAAAAGTATTGCTTGACTGAAATAACATTACATTTAAAATTAATGCTAAACAGAAGGCCAGTTAAGGGAGAAAACAGAGAAATCATGTTTCTGCAAACTTTTGTCATTGAGAATTACACTTTGTATAGATTTTTTTTAAGTTTAAGAAGATAAAATCATGCTCTGTGTAACAGCACAGTAAAATAAAGAAAATGTCTGTTTTGTTGTATGTTAGAATGCATGTAGCCACAGGTAAAGACTGAAACATTTGGAGTTGGAATATAAAAAGTACATACATGCAGAAAAGTTACACATTACTGTAGATAGGAGAAAAATGTAGGAAATATATTTGCTCTGTGCAAAAAGCCTCAGGGTTTTTTTTTGTCAGTTGTTATTTTTAATTTTTTCTGACCTCAGTTTATTTTTCATATAGTATTAATAGCAAAAGCTAATTATTCTCACAACTTATGCCTTTATAGAAGTGTTTATTTTTCTTGTGCAATAACAAATATATTATTGCTTGGACAGTAGCCTTTACATTATTCTCTGACATAGTATAATTTTCATTGGCACTTGGGATAGTCAAAGAAAGAATTGGAAAAGTGTTAAAAATTGCAAAATAAAATGGTAAAGCTTAAGAAAATACCTTTGAAACAAGGAAGTATACATAATAAACAGTAGTGATATTAGTAACTGTTTTGAATAAAGAATTGTATCAATTCTAAAAACAGGGACTGTCCAGAAACATGAAACTTTAAATTTAATTACTGCTTGCAGTGTTAGTGAATAATTACTCATTACAGATCAATAGATCTCTTGTTGCAGCGAAAAGGAGGCTTAAGATGCCTTGAGTTCATAGGTGAGAGGGAAAGCTTAAGTTCACATGATCAGATGTAAATGCTTCCATATCAAACCATTGGTGGATTGCTGTGAAAACCCACATAGATTTGTAGGCAGAAGAGAGGACCAAACCCTGGCCTTAAGAGAATGTGGTGGCAGGTGTTTCACAAATGCAGATGTCAGCCATATCCATCAGTGGAGGCATGGAGGACTGGAAGCTTGTAGAGCTGCCAGACCCATAGCAGTGAGACTTTGTGGCAGTGCAGCTGTGCTGTGTGGGTACGGGCCACATGCTGCAGGTGTCATCTAGGTGTTAGTGTTAAATTTAGATTTCTATTTAATAAATTAAAACCATGTACAAGTCTGTGATCTAAGCAGAAAAATGAGAATGCATCCCTGAAGTATTGGCATTAACTCAAAGGAGAGCAAGCATGGCTGTCATAGCAGTAGGCTGTGGGGAGGTACTTGCATCCCCTCCTGTGAGTATGCTGCCTGCTCTGGACCTTTCTCACTGAGCACCTGCAGAGTAGATGCCCGGCTGAGCTGGGGGAGAGCTGAACTGTGGTGTCCAACAACCTGAGTAATGGCAGAACTGCAGCACTGAAGGAAACCAGGGAATTACAGATTCTTTTTTTCAGAAATGCAAGTTTCCATGTAGGTTTGCCCAGTTCTATAGAGGAAACAGTTTTGTGAAGAGCCTGTGTGTTTTTATAAAGCTTGTGGAAGAAGTAATGAGGAACAGGAGAGAGAATTGCATCATAATGGTTGCTACAATATTGCTAACTCATATCTAATTATAAGTTGAGACTTGATGTTTCACTTGAAATCCCCTAACATCCTGTGCTTGTGTTTATTCTTTTAGTCAAAAACATTAGAGGGTCTGAAAACCTCATATGCTCAAAGCCAAGAAGACTTGTACCTTGAAATTTATTGTTATTATTACTAGTTATTATATTTATTATGCATCTCAGGAGATTTTTATTGCTGCAGTTGTCAGCACTTCTACACTGGTTACCTATTCAATGAATCCATGCAATGTCTCACACCAAGTGAGACACCACCCGTTTTCACATCTGGCAGCATAGGAAGCATCACTGCATGGGAAGCAAAACAGAAGAAAGGGACATAAAGTCCTCTGTATGGACTCTGCAGCAAGTCACATCTGTACAACAGAATATTCTGGATAGAAGAGTTTCGTTGCATGTTTTCTTTTTACCATAATCTGAATGAATAATTACGTTGCGTTTAATACAAGTCATAGAGTTATTTGGGGAGATATCTAGAATACACCTGAGGTAAAAAAAAAAGGATAAAAAAATTATATTGTTAGCTTTAGCTTTGCATACTGAAAATAAATACTAAGGTAGTGGGGATAGAACTATCAGGCAGACAGCAGGTGGGCCAAGCAGCAGGAGGGAAATGATACTTGCTGCACCTGCTCTACACACTTTAAAAAATAAAAAAAAAAATTGGTAATTCCTGCATGATACATACTTTTATTCTGTTATTTCATTTCTGTGTTTTCTTAGTTCATCTTAAAATATTTTGGAGGGAGATCTGGAGATTTCAGACCACTTTATGCTGTGTAGGTTTACGTGTACACACATCTACAGATGTGTTCTTATATGTATCATATGCTACCTGAACTGTAGTGTGATGCTACAAATGGTAATAAAACCCTTTTTTATTTTTCTGATGGAGATAGTCCACTACTATTATTCCTATTTTGCAGGTGAACAAAAACTAAGTACAGAAAGAGGTCAGCATCAATTCATGGCTTAACTGTAAATATAATTTATGGGTTATAGCTCAATTGTGTGGAGGATGGAGCCAGTGCATAAAAATTGCTTTAGTTTCCTTTTGCTCTCTTGCATCTCTGCTAGTTCAGTAACCCTGTAGTTCACTGAAGAATTTGCTGTCTGGTCTAATTTTAGTGAGATTGGAAACAGCTGCAGGGGTCAGAAAGTGCATCACATATCAGCATGGCAAAGGAAGTGGCTAAGCCTAGCCCTGTTTTTCTTGTGCAACAAGCAGTAGAGAAGACAACAGCATACAAGCTCTAGGTTGGGTATGTGGTGCTGTAGGATCAGCTCTTAAGCAGTCAAAGCAAGATTACTCAATTAAGTCATTATCAGGGCCATTGTACACAGAGCACCTGTTGTAAAGCAGTTGGGTTCTACCAGTAGGTCTGGCTCCAAATTGCTGGCACTCAGATCTGACTGTGAGCTATTAAGGGGTGTTTCTAGAGAGGTGATTGATCAAAAAAAAATGCATGTAGGACTGGGGTGTTTGGTGTCCTAGGCTTCCATTCTTCAGTCAGCTATGACTTTTTCCAAATGACCATAGGTGGTCACTTTGCTTTTTCCTTGGTGGAATTTTGCCTTATTGCTTAACACTGGTGCTACAAGCATTAATTGGGTTGTGCTTTGTTTTGACCATCTGAATTGTCACAAAATACAGTAGTGTTTTTCATCTTGTTACACTGTGATTTCTTCCTCAGAAGTCCTCTGCTACAGGATGTAGCACATGCAGAAAATTTTAGTTTGACATTAGAGCTAAGGTGTATCGAGTAAGGAGTATTGAATAAATTAGGAGGGGTGAGAATTCACAGTCTAGTTTGTCTCCTGGTGATTGTGATTATTGAGAAAAGTGCATTTTTGCCTTATAAAATTGGATAATATTCAAGAATCCAATAACACCTGTGTGAAAGTTAAGCAGTTTGTGATACTTGATAAAAATTATGTTTCTTAAGAGGAATTTTGCAGTGTAAATGCCCAGTTCTACAAATAAATGCTTCAGGATGCAGTCTGAATTACAGTGTGAGAAGTACAATTACTAGCAAACAAAGGCTTCATAAAAATGAGTACTACAACTAGTGATAAGAATAGTAGGACTGGGTTATATATAATAGGAATTATTTCATTTCTATAGTGAATGATTAACATGTTTTTCATTGGCCACCAGTGATTGAGGATTTCAGTATAATAAAACAAAATTTGCCTTTACACAAAATCCTGGTTATCAAGGCTTGTACTTGATCATAGATCTTTAGAATTAATATAGGTGATATTTTTCTGGTTCACGCTTGTCTAATTCTGAAAGAGGTGAAGAATTGCTGAAGAACTGACCATGACTAAAGATAGCAAACAGACTGTTGTCTGATTACTGTGACATTCTCAAACAGGAGAATCAACTACTTTTTTGGGCGGTACAGAAACTTTCAGTTGAGCAATAAACTACACATGGTTTGAAATGAGAATTACAGATAGCTTGATTGAACAGATTAGCTAGGTGCTGTATTATTTTCTGAATGAGATTTCCCACAGTTTCTCTTCCAAGTGTGCAAAGTACATTTCACTTGGTTGTTCAATTATTGTGAGCATATTGATGGAAGAGACCATTCTGCCTGAAAAAGGTGACCCATATCCACCTTAAGAGAGCTGTTTATGAAATAGAGTGCATAAATAACTTAAGTTTTTTGAGGAAGATCCCCTTTTATCTCCCAAGTGTAATGTATGTTTAACTAAGCTATCACTGTCATTCAGATTAGTTGATACGCCAATCCCAATATTTGAAAGACAAGCTGAACATTGTGTCCATAGAAAGAAAGGATTAAAAAAAGATTCCCTCCTAATAACATTTTATACATGTTTTTGAAGAGAAGTTTTGTATTAGGTGGCAAAGCTATTATCAATACATTCATTAGGAAGAATAAAGGCAATCCTTTTCTAATGTTAAAATAGGACAAGTAAGTGATTGCAACAAGATGTTTAGAAGTTTGTTCCTTTTATCAGTCATTTATAACTGTAAAACAGCTTTACATCTTGAAATACAGCAAGCTGGAGGGGGAAAAAAGTAGAGTTTTTTATTATTTTTCCCAAGTGAAAAATCAGTGTGTAATTGAGTAGCTATAAAACCTTTATTTCAGAACATACAGTAGTATAGTTAACAAAGACAGGTTACTACAGATGGACTGTTGTTTGGCTCTTTTGCACTTCAGCAAGAGGAAATTTCCCTCTAGTATAGATTCTCTTTCACAAGCTGACAATCGTTATGTTCAAGTGTGAAGAAACTGTAGCTGCCCTAACTTTAGCTATTCATTGCCTATGAAGTTCTAATCACTGAGTCAGCTGAAGATGAAGTCCTGTTTCTTCACAGGTCAGATGCAGTGCTGGTAATGTGAGTGAAAGCTTCTGTAACCTGGTTTGCTTAGTAAGACACTTTCCTTGTGAATTAGAAGAAGTGGGGAATGTGGGCCCAAAACTGGCAGCACAGTATTTTGGGGTTTGGTTTTTGCTGTGTTTTCTTGTTGGTTTTGTTGTTGTTGGTTTAGTTGTTTGTCTGTTGTTGGTTGCTTTTATTTTTTCATTGTTATTTGGGGTTTATTGTTGTTTTCTGAGATAGGCCTGATTCCAGCCTGTATTTATGTGATTTTGTTTATTGGCATAGATATTATAACTACATCTGAAAATGAGATTAAGTCGTATCCTGTTGCATCTAAATTTGTATGTCCTGGGCCTTAACTAATCTCTCTCTCAGAACTCATCATGAAACTATATATACATATTTCGTAGTATTTATTTATTTATTAAACACTTGACCTTTTAGGATCTGTGTCCTGGATGGCCTCTAATATATATGTATATATTTTCTCTTAGCTGTGTTAAGTCTTTATAACTTAATGATCTTTATCCTGTTTTTGAAAAAATGTGTGTCTCTGTTGGCATTAGTTTATCTGTTAAACAAATTTGGTTTACATGGTGCAAAATGAACTTGATCTTTTTAACATAAGATATTTCTTTCAGAAAAGAAATGGTGACATTTTGCATTTCTTTAGAAAAGACAGTGATGCCCACTTCTGAAGTTGTAAATCTTCAGCTTTCTGACAGGTCACAGCCACATAGTGTTTGTAAGCCTGTAGCTGTTAAGAGTACCACATGAGCTGCAGACCAAGAATCCCTCAGCACTATGAAGCTAAGGTACTTGTTTAGGTGGTTCTCTCGTTGCTATTGCAATGCATCATCTTGGTAAATTCATCTCATCATTGGAAATCATTGTGCAGTTTAGGTGAAAGGATTGATAATAAGGCTTTTCATATTTTACAACAAAGGCATCCAAGGAAAGATTGAGAAAGTAATTGCTTCTTTTTGGGTTGTCATCAAAATACATGACTCTATAGCTGAAAGAGATGTCTGGTATGCTATCTGTGCTATACACTGAGGACTAAATGCTTTCTATCTCACACAATACTAATGACAAGTAATTGAGGAACTCTGCAGGATCCAGAGAAAGTTTTAATTTATGTATTCTGAAGACTGATGAAAAGATACATCGTATCTTCCTTTGGTTTGACACTGTAACCATGCCTGGTTTTCTTTGCCAGCACTGTAGGGTTTCTGCTTGTTGCAGGTCCATAAAGTTATGCTTCTAGAAAAGGGCCTGCTTTTGCTTCTTATTTCTTCAGCCTGCCTTTCCTGATGCTTTTCTGCTCTATTTGTCTTATGGTGATGCTGACTAAAGCTATTGCAGATACTGGGTTGAACTGGTTTGCTTTGTGTCATATACCATAGGCCAGTAATTCTTATACCTATCAGCATAAGTTGGGTTGGAGGGAGGTTGCTTTTACTCTGTAATAACATGTCATGCTGATGTTCATAGTATAACATTATAAAATTAATAGTTATATGTGGGTCATATTAGCCTTCAACCAAAAAAATATTAAGACATGCTTTACCTCTAATCCAGTGAATAATTTCATTGATTCCAATGTGCTGCTTGCATAGCAAAGAGTAAGAATGTTTAAGTGCTTTTCCAGGCTGAAGTCTTTATCAGCAACCTGCATATTATATATGTGTATTGTTCAGATACACAGGATATGCATGTGGTGAATTTTTCCTTTATATTTGATAGGATTTAATAGTATTTTTTTATGTCTGCTCTATTCATTTTTCACATATTAATGACATTCATCTTGTCTATCTGTGGCATTTTTAATGTGCCTATCACCAGAGTATCTGCCTGTCTCTTCTGCAAAATAAATGTCTCTC
This sequence comes from Acanthisitta chloris, assembly GCF_000695815.1. Lineage (NCBI taxonomy): Eukaryota > Metazoa > Chordata > Aves > Passeriformes > Acanthisittidae > Acanthisitta > Acanthisitta chloris. The sequence goes on from NW_008682114.1 coordinate 38,615, forward strand.
AAGAAGAGATAGGAGCAGTAATGCATGTGTCATTATTTTTTTTAAGAAAAGTTATTACTGAAACATAGTAGCCTCCCTTCCCCCACTACAATACTTATTTTTCCCAGTGACAAAATCTTCTAGCACTGAGCAACAAGTTTATCAATTTGAACAGGCCAAGTGCACAACTAAATGTATGTGAAACTTAACAAATCCCTTGAGGAAGCTGACTGTAAGAATTTCCTAGTCTGTGTCGAGTTACTGAGGTGCGACATGGTGGATTGAACTTAATGCCTTAGGCAAGCACAGTCAAATAGAGAGAGTTTAAGATTTTGCTGTGTCCATGAAGGGATCTGCTGGTAGTTGTCTAAATTAAGCTTTCAGGAGAGAATATAACACTATCATGAGCTCT